>NC_137009.1:27140641-27418141 GCF_032717465.1 Coenobita brevimanus
AGTAGGAAAACAGAAATAAGAAAGAAGCAGAGATGACAGGAAGCATCCGGCAGAGATGTGAAATTTTGAAGGAAATCTGCATTAAAGAACGACCACCAATCACCAGGACCAGGAAAGATGCCTAATCCAAAGCAGTCATCAGGCCCACAAACGAAGCCATCCAAACCAACACAGGTGACGTTTAAAGACCAACAGCCCTTCACAGAAATGAACCAGCTAATACACGCAGCTGCGTCTGCCACTGCAGACACAACAGAGGAAAGACGAAGAAAACAACAGAAATGGAATAGAAAACAATCAGCTTGGAAGGAGAAAACTGGGTAGGAGATAAGGAAATTACTGGGACAACAGTCTCTCCTGAGCGAAATTGAAAAGAACTCCAATATAAAAGAGAGGAAAAGGAAACAGCAGGAAATGAAGATCAACGTCAAACAGAAGGAAGATATACCAACAACCAAGGAAGTGCTGAAGCAACAGATTCCAGCAAAGGCACAGAGGCTCAGGAGATTTGACAAGAGTAGCATATTATTCAAGTCAAACAAGATCTTCAAGGAAGATGCTAAGAAATTCTGTCGTGAATTTGGCAAGAGTAAAGATGTCAATGAACCACCCATGATCAAAAAGTTGAAAAGTTATGGAGTAAGATCTGGGAGTGCGATAAAAGACATGGTGAACGAGCTACTTGGATCCAGCAACAACAGGACCAATACAAAGACATGGAGAATCAAGAATGGTCGGACATTAACTCCACAGAGAAATCTGCTGCCATGAACAACACGAGCAACTGAAAGTTACCGGAGATAGATGGAACTGCCAACTTCTGGATCAAGAACCTTCCCACCATCCACGAAGACCTCACCGCCCCTGACAGTCCGACTGTTCTATCTTCCATAATGTCCGTCTGTGCACCAGTATACAGGACTAGGTCCTGCACATACCCGGTCTTGCAGTCACACTTGTACAAAATCTTGAACCCAATGCAGTGTCTCTTGATTGGGATATACTGCCTGAAGGCGATGTTTCCCCTCCATAACACGAGACTCTCGTCTATGGCCAGATCTCTGTAGAGAGAGAAAGAGGCAGTGAACCGCACCCTCAGGTGATCAAACACGAGCCGAGTCCTCCTCATCCTGTGTGTGTTACCAGTGTTGCTGGTGTCTTCATTGTTGAAGAAATGGAGGAGGCTTAGAATGTACTGGAACCTATTCTGCCCAATTACTCTTCCGAAGAAGGGCGTTATTATAAGAAGATTGATAGTCTAATAGGAAGGAAATTGATTTTTCCCGATTAGTCCCATCAGGAGAAGCAAGGCTAAGAAGAGATAAAACTCGTCACTCATTGTCTGTATCGACGAGTCGGCTGTGGGGTGTCTGTGGGGTTGTGCCATGGCAGAAGGCGGCATAGGCATTGGAGAGGAGAACGATTCTCAAAACTAGCTCCCTCGTGAAAAAAAGTTCTTGAAGAAATCAATTCTCCCTGAGGTACGAGTCAGCTCCGGCACAGAACAACCTGCCGTATCACCGCCTGTGAAGGGTTGAATGATAGGAATGAAATTGCTCCCATCTTCCAACTCCCACGTGACTACATCCCCTCCTTTGGTTTCGTTCTCGTCACAAAGAAGGCCACCTATGCTGCTGGCGTCAGGATGGGGAGGAAATTCTATAGTAGGCTAGGGAGGAGATTGGGAAATAGAACGTGCCTCCTCACTTTCCCGACGACTCACACTTTTCTCACCCCTGCCTTTTCCCTTCCCTTTTACCTCACTTTACATTTTACTCCTTTCCCCACCGTTTGAGGCTGTAGGGAGGAAGCATGAGGAGGGTGTGGGTAGGGAGTGCAGGGAGGTTCAGGTGCGGTGGAGCTGCTGGGTTGGGGAAAGGCAGCACGGCGGTGGGCTGGATGTGGCGGGAATTGCTGCGCACCACGTGAGTAAAGCACTACTCATCTACACTTTTATCTAAATAGTTTTCCCCACTTATCTGTGTTTTCCTGGGCCATCCTACGCACGAAGGCAGCCGATGTTCGCCTGAGGGTTTGGCCTCATATTCCTCGTCACTAGAGGAATCGTCCATGGAGCAAAAGCGGCATGTTGAGGAGAGACGTGGTGCTGCTAGTCGTGAGAGGTGTGATACTGTCAAGCAGGCAGCCATATACCTCACCTTTCTTGGGGATGGAATCTCGTCATTGCTGCTTGATTCCGAGTCAGGTTGGACGTAGTCTTAATCAGCAACAACCTCATCAATGGGAGAATCACTTTCTCCATCACAGGGGATGTTCAGGAGCTCATCAATCTCATGCTGGGGAATACCCTGATGCACCACTCACTCAAAAGTGAGACTGAGTTGGCAGGGACGTGGAGATGACTCATAACGTGGGTAATAGGCCTAGACAGGCACAGGAGTATCCCAAGCAAATATCTCGAACCAAAAGTGAATTTTTTAATTTTGGCAAATATCATAAATTAATAATGTACATGTACACTGCTGGCATGTTGTGCACATGCAGGGCCCAAAGTACATGTACGTCGATGGCACACAGCGGGTTAACCAAGAGTGTGATTCAGCAGCTGGCCAAATAAGTCAGACTGACCAGGGAAAAGTTCATTCCTCTGAGAAAGCCTCTGTGCGAAACCACTCAGGAATAAACTTCTGTCTCAGACTGGTGTTTCTCTACACCACTTCAATAATAATAATAATAATAATAATAATAATAATATAATATATAATAAAAATAATAATATTATTATTATTATTATTAATATTATTATTATTATTAGTGTATAATAAAATAATAATAATCATCATCATCATCATTTATTATTATCATTATTGTGTAAGGGTTAATGGGCATCCAAGTGAATGGTTCACGATCGGTGTGGGCGTGCGACAAGGTTGTGTGATGTCCCCTTGGTTCTTCAATATATATAAAAGGATGGGAAGATGAGAGAAGTAAAAACACGGGTAATGGAGAGAGGGATCGTCGTTGGTAATGAATGGTGATGGATGGAATATCTCAAATTTGTTGTATTCTGATGATGCAGTACTGCTTGCAAGTACCGGACGAGAACCTGGTAGGCTACACTCCTAGCTCAGACTTTGTCGGGTGAGGAGGTCTGGCCGATTTCTCTCGAGCTTTGAACTCTGGTTCATTTACTCGTGGCGATTTTCGTCCGTTTTCCTCGTTTTTTGCCTGTTTGGGACTTTGTTCCTGGCACTGAGGAATAATTTTGCTGCTTTCCAGGTTTTTTCTGGGACTTAGTCTCAGATTGCCTGGGTGTGAGTGGGAGTGTGTGTGTGTTTGTGACTGTGTGTGTGGGTGTTTTTTTTTTTTTTTTTTTTTTTTTTGGCCTGCCGTTAGTGTCCCTCACTGTAGTACGACGCCGAACCCTGAAGGGGTGCCGTTAGGGCACTTCCATGAAGGGGGGCCTTTAGGGCCTGGTTATAGGAGGCAGTGAGGGCGGCTCTGTTGGTTTAGGGAAGACCCGAAAGGGGCAGTGGCGGGGCCTCCCATCGCCCTTTGGAGGGCGGGGAGCATAGGTTGCCCGTCACTGTAGGGACCTGGCCACTTTTGCTGTTTTTTGTTTGTGCTGTTTGAGTGGTTGTGTGTGTGAGGTGTGTGTGTGTGTGTGTGTGCATTGACTGAGTTTTTTTTGGCTGCTTCTGTGAGCAGATGAAGGGATCCAGCATCCCTAGGCCCCAGGGGCATTCCCGCCTCCCGCTCCCTCAGTCGAGGCTCTCCAACCCGTGTCCTGCTACAGGCACGAAGCGGGAGCGTCACTGTTCGGACTCGAGCTCCCACTTGTCAGCTCAAGAGGTTTCTTGTGCTGACACCTCTCTACCCAAGTCTACGGGAGTGGTACCTTGCTCGCGTGGTGCCTCTACCCGTTCTGCTAAGGCAGCCTGCAGACATGAGGCTATGGAGGAGGTTGCACCTGCTCCACCCTCTCTCTCTTCCACCAAGGGCACTTCAGCTTCCCTACGTGCAGTTGCCAGCCCTAATCCACGGCAAGGCACCCCCGTGAACCGAGCCCTTGGTCCGCAGCCTCGCGCTCCCACCTGTGCACCCTCTCACAAGCCTAGGCCGGCTAGGTCTCCTCGTATTCTCAAGCGGCTGGAGGTCCCATCGGAGGCTCCTGCTGCGACTCAGATCTCCCCCTCTGCTGATCCTGCTCTGCATGATGATGAGGGTTTCACCCCCGTGGTACGCAAGGGATCGATGCGTGTTCGCCAGGGAAACGGCCCTTCTCCGGCAGTACGCTCTGGGCCTCCCATCAGGGGTCCCTCTGCTGCTCGTCCCTCCGTGACAGTAGCTGTGCGTCCGCCGCCCCGCTCTGCATTCCCAGCTTTCCGTGTGCCGGTACAGGACGGGCATGCGACGAGTTACGACGCCGTGGCTGCACTAGAGCGTCACCTGCCAGGGCTACACTGCTCCAACCTGATAGGTCGGGATGGAAGCTCGGTGTTGGTGCCGAAGGACGAGGGTGCCTACGACCTCTTGAGAACAGCTTTGCAGGACGAGGCCTGCCCTGTGAAGCTAGTCGAGCTGACGCCCGGCCAACAGTCTAGGAAGGCAGTTGTCATGGGTTATCCCTTGCGAATGCCTATGGAGATACTGCTCCAGCACCCTCAGGTCGAACAGGCAACCCGCTGCCAGAAAGCGCGGACCAGTGAGGAGACTCGACAGGTCATTGTCACCCTGCAGGGTCCTCTGATCCCTGTTATCGACCTGGGGAACTGGGGAGAGTACCACCTCTGCCCCTTCACCCCCGAGCCACTCCGCTGCTACAGGTGCCAGCGATACGGGCACCACAGAGCCAATTGCAACCGGCCTGCGATCTGTGGGATGTGCAGTGGCCCACACGAAACGGAGAGATGCCTAGTAAAATTCAAGGCCAAGGAGCCTGCCTCCACCCGCTGCCCCAACTGCTCGGGGAAACACCATGTGTGGCACCCCAGCTGTCCAACCAGAATTGCTCTGGTCGATCGTGGCCGAGAATTCCAAGCTGCCTGGGTGAGGGAGAAGCAGGCGAGCAGCAACAATCCGGCACCTCCGGGAACTTTCATTTGGGGGCAGCAACGTCGTCCAGCAGCGACTGCACCCCCAGTACTAGACGAGAGAGCGTTTCCGCCACTTCAACCTGCTCTCACTCGTCACACGACGACCGCGGAGGTCCATCACCCTCCTCCACCCAAAGTCCAGAAGATAGTCGAGGAGTCTACTCCACCAATGCCTCACAACACGGACTCTCCTCTCATAGTGTTCACCAGAGAGGAACTGCGAATGCTGGGCACAGAAATTGCCAGAAGCCTGGCTCAGATGCTGGGGACGATCCTTGGCAGGCCTCTGGAAACGGCGCCACTTGTACAGGCTGTCAACGTCATGGTAGACCGAGTGGTAGAGGCAAAAGAACACCCTTGCCCTTCTGCCCTGGCACCTCCAGCATCATCTCCCACACAGACAACCATGGAGGAACCGCTACCCACCCAGCCTCATCTGCCTCACCCTTGCATGTCAGACAACATGACTCCGGGGCTCACACCAGCCACAGCAGCCATAGAGGAAGAGCGAAGGGCTCTTGGCCTCCAGACAGATCCTCCCCAATGCCAGACACAACTGTCAACCCCAACCCAGACGATGGAGGAGGTTCGTCTATGTCTCTCTCCGGACGGCAGGACGACACCTCCCTCAGAATCCTCCAGTGGAACTGCCTAGGAGCACGGAGCAAGTTCTGCTTTGCAGGAGGCGGCTGAGAGGGACCGCCCCCATATCATATTACTGCAGGAGACCCTGCTCCCAGACAGTTCCACATTTCGTCTCACGGGTTACACCACCCATCTCCTCCCGTACGTTCGTGGCGTCACACGGGGATGTGCCGTTCTGGTTCAGGACCGCATTATGCACGATTGTGAGCCCTCCTTTCTGTGGACCTGATGTGGAGGTCCAGGGCGTGATTCTCCACCTGGCTGAGTCGCCTCTAACGGTATATAATATATACCGGAGCCAGAGGGGCACTCTAGAGTTGGGAGATTTGTTCTCCCAAGCTGCTAGGGGAGCCGTAAGTATAGGGGCGACTTCAATGCCCACCACGCCCTTTCTCTATCTTCGCCTCTTCAGTCCAATGAAGCAGGACGGCACATCTCTTGGTTCTGGAGGAGATGGGTGAGGTCTCCCTACTCAATGATGTGACAGAACCCACCCATATTGGGGGAGGTCGCCTCGATCTCTCCCTTGTCTCAACACCACTTGCGGGTCTGGCGTCGTGGTCACTCCACCCCCACCTTGCGAGTGATCACTTCGCTCTCAGAGCGAACCTGCCTCTCGCTCCCCTCCCGCCACCCCCACCTCCACCACCACGGTGGGACCTAAGCAGGGTGAACTGGACTGCCTTCGCTCGTGCTCACAACGGCCTTCGAGACATCCCTCCTGCCTCGATCTCGATAGCCAGGCAGATCAGGTAGCATGCATTTTTGCGCAAGCTGCCTCTCTTGCCATCCCCGTGCACGCTCGGCGAGGTGGAATACCGAGACGGCTGGATCTACTGCGACAGGGTCAAGGAATTGAACAGGGAGACTTAATGCGGCTCGCAGGCAGTACCGGCGGCGCTGTACATATCCGCACCGTCGGTACTTGGTTGCAGTGACACGCCATGTGGCTTCGGAGAAACGCCGCCTTAAGGAGGAGACGTGGATCGGATGGTGTCGGACGTTGGATTCTCACTCCACTCTCCGTGAGATGTGGAGAAGAATCAAGTCCATCTCCGATCCACGTCCTCCCTGTCCTCCATCTCATCCTGACCCTGCCGCTGAGGCCAGCCGTCTTGCTCAGCACTTCGCCGACCACTCTGCCTCGTCTAATCTCCCGCAGTCTGTCAGAGCCCTACAGGAACAGCTGTCCGCCTCTTGCACTGCAGCAATTCAGGCAGCATGTGATAGGCCTGACCCTGCTGACTGTCTGATCACCAGTGGGGAGCTCCATAAAGCGCTGCAGCGCAGAGAGGACACTGCGCCGGGGCTTGACGGCCTCACATACTCTGTCCTATCCAATGCCGGAGATTATGGTAGAGCACATCTACTTGACCTGCTCAACCTATCGTGGTCTGAGGGGCGTCTTCCGAGGTCGTGGAAGGCGGCTGTTATCCACCCGATTCCGAAACCTCGTGATCCCGCCGCCATGCGCCCCATCTCCCTCCTCAGCTGTGTTGCCAAGACAGCTGAGAGGGTTGTGCGGGCTCGCCTTGCTTGGCGGCTGGGACCGCTGCACCCAAGGATTTATGCTTATCATCCAGGCAGGAGTGCCACCCACTGCCTTGCATCATTCCTTGGGGAGCTGAGGGGCGGACGGGGGATGGCCATCTTCCTCGTCCCGAGAAGGCCTTCGAACTGGCGAACCCCACTGTTATCTTGGCAGTTCTCCAGGCCAGGGGAGTAGGGGGCAGACTCATATCCTGGGTCCGGGACCCTTTTTCAGTGAACGCACTGCAGGGGTTCGTTTCAGGGGCACCTCTCCCTTTTCATCCTCATCCTAATGACATCCCCCAGAGAAGTGTTTTGAGCCCTCTCCTTTAACGTCCTGATGGAGGAGCTCCTAACTGTGGAATATGGGCCTGGCATAACTCTTGGGCTGTCTGCTATGCTGACGATCTGGCCCTCGTCTTTACGAGGAGAGACTGCTTTGCACAGGCAGACTTGGCCCTTTCTCGGCTGCATGCCAAGTGCACTGAGCTAGGCCTAAAAATCAATTGCGCCAAGACGAAGTGTCTGCCTTTGGCAAAATCCACCCCCCTGACTTTCCACTAGATTATGCTTGGAGGTCATCAGCTCTCCCTGGTCACCGTCCACCAGTATCTGGGGGTCTGGCTAGATGGGGGTCTCACCTTTGCTTGTCATGTACGGTATCTGAGGGAACATGCTTCCACCCAAATGGCTGCTCTTAGATATCTCTCCAGGCGGAGTTTGGGGGCATCATTTTTTGTCCTCCGGACTTTTTATATTCACGCCATCCGATCTCTGGTGGACTACAGCGCCATCTGTCTGACTGGACTCACTCCACCAGTGTCTCAATCTCTGGAGGTCATCCAGAACGATGCCCTCCGTGTCATGCTGGGTGCTCCACGTTGGACCCGGGTGGTTAATCTGCGGATGGAGGGTGGTTTGCCATCTCTGGCACGTCGTATTGCGCTACGAGTGGTGCTCATCACTCTCCAGCTGGTGCAGTGCCGGCCCCACCTGCCTGTCTCGGCACTCTTAAAACAGCTCATGTGTCGCCAACCTGCGCAGGCCCCTCAGCGTGATTGGGCCCGCAATACAGCTGCCATTGTTCATGGGTTGGGAGCTGCAGAGAACCTCTCTCAAGATCCTGACTCCCCTTTTCCGGGATACGCGGAATCACCACCATGGGATCCCCCGCTTTTTCACATTTTTGGTCCCTCGGAGGCTAAACCTCGCTCCTCCTTTCCTGCACTCCTCTGTCAGGAGGGTCTAAGCAGAGTAGCGACTCTAGCCTTACCGGACTCAGCCGTCTACTTCACTGATGGCTCAGTTTCTTCTGATGGCTCTGCTGGGGCAGCCTTTGTTTCTGATCAACTGGTAGAGTCTTGGCGACTCTCCCAGGGTGTCTCAGCTTTCCAAGCAGAGCTTGCTGCCATCTTGGGTGCCTTGCGACACGCCCATCACCATCATCGCCACCGAGTCATCATTCATACTGACTCTCTTTCCTCCCTGCAAAGACTCCGCTTCTTTTCCCTTCGGGACAATATCTTTCTTCTCACGGCCATTTATACATTTGCATCCCTTCTTGTCCGCAGGGGTGCTGATATCATCCTCCACTGGCTCCCTGGCCATGTTGGTATCCGCGGCAATGAGCTTGCGGATGGTGCTGCACGAGCAGCTTGCTCTCTCCCTGATATAACATTTCCACTGCGCCCCGGCCCCTCGCACCTCATCTGCACTCTAAATGCTACCATCGGCAGGCAATCCATAGAGGATCATCGGCTTTGGGTAACGGAGGGCTCTCGCTCTGCTACCTGGTATGCCATTGCCACGTCCTATTCCCTGCTCTCACCTCCTCCAAGTACACCTAATTATCTCCTAGTGAGGCTCAGGCGCTTGCGTCTGGGGTTCCCTGGCTATAGGCAGATTATTGGCGCAGAGCCAGACCCGTGTACCCACTGTCTAGCTAGTTCTATGGAGCCGCTCATTCACTATCTGCTTCACTGCCCTGCCACTACCATGCTTAGGCCTCAACCTGCCACAGCACTGGCACGGTCTGGGGATGACTTATGGATGCCGCTGGAAGTGAAGGAGTGTGCACCTCTCAATATTCTACTCCAAACGGTCAGGGACTACCCTCCCCCTCAATAATTCAAGTTTGCGCCTCATGTGCACCTCTGACAGGCTCTCTTGTTTGCCCGTGTCCCCACCATATGGTGGGGCAAATATCCCAACAACAACAACAACAGGTAGGCTAGTGCAGAGTTTTGCTGATGTCTGTGAGCGTCGTGCCTTGACAGCAAAAACAGAAAAGAGTAAAGTGCTGGTTATTGAGAGAGAAGGTGACTCCTAGTGTGATGTTACAGTGAATGGAGAGAGACTGGAATTGGTGAGAGAGTTCAAATACCTGGGTACAGTGATAGAAAAGAGCGGAAAATGTGCAAAAGAAGTTGAAAGTAGAGTGACACAAGGAGGAAAAGTAGTTGGTGCAATGAAGGCCTTGACAAGAAACAGAGGCTTGAGTGTTGCAGTTGCACGAGGCTTACATGAAGAAGTATTAGTGCCAGCTTTAACATATGGATGTGAGACTAAGATGTGGCATGAAAATGAAAAGTCAAGAGTAAAAGAAGTGGAGATAGGACTGGTGAGCAATGTATGTGAAATACAGAGAGTGGATTGGATATGAAATAATGTGATTCGTGAAAAATGTGGAGTGAGGAAGTTGGTGGACACCAGAACCGAAGAGAGTGTACTGAGATGGTATGGTCATGTTGAGAGAATGGATAACAATAGGGTGGTGAAAAAAGTATATCTGAGCGAATCTGAAGGAGGGAGGAGGCGAGGTAGCCCAAGGAGATGATGGAGAGATATTGTGGACGAGTGTGTGAGGAAGAGAGGTATGGAAGTCGGTAAGGCTCGAGAACTGACAAGAGATCGAGCTTGCTGGATGAATGTTGTGAGAAGAAGTGCATGATAATGGATTTGGCACCCTTTTTTAACATGGCAGCGTCCAGACTGACTCAATCGGATACGTTTATGTGAAGCTACAGAACGTGGTGAATGTATTTGGTGTATCTTATAGAGCCAGGATTCCGGGGGCTTGAATGATGAGTGAATGGAAGTGTGACCCATTGGATTGGGCAAATTTGGGCTGTCTGGACATTGCTACTGCTCACCCTACCATAGGGTGGGAAACGAGGTCCGGATGATGATGATGATGATGATGATGATAATTATGATATATACCATAAATACTTTCATCATTGCCTATTCAAAATCCAGCCCCCCTGATATATAGATTATGTTAAGTAAAGCTGCATAATTTTTCCTCTTCCGAATCAGATAATTTTCCTCAATCCTCTCAACAGAATGTGACATCCTATTTTCATTGTTGTTAACCTGAGATGACAATGTAAACCAAGAAAGACTTCTCACAATGAAGTGGTTTATAACAGCTATATCAAGCACTGGAAGTTCGATTACTTTATCCTAGGTGAAGTAACGATCTGGAGAAATAAAGAACATCCACAGATTGAAGGTGTTTAGTAAAAATAAAACGAATTAAAGCATAAAGACTGAAACAGAAATATGGCAGGGAAATTGATTACCATTAGAGTATAAGTTTGAATCTGGCTACACCCTTTAGGGGTCATCTCCATAGCCACTTGGTTTCAACCATGGACATAAATGTTCATTCTTCTGGTGCAGTTTCCTCCATGAACCTATTTTTCCCCTTTGGACCCATGCTTCATTAAGGGCTCATTTACCCCATTAATGAATTTTCCTCCCATGGACCTATATATATATATATATATATATATATATATATATATATATATATATATATATATATATATATATATATATATATATAATTTTTTCATCCCTATAAAAAAAATTTTCACCTATGAATCTAGTTTCTCTCATACCCCAGTTTTTCCTATGTACTTTTTTTTTTTTTTACCCGTTGAACTTTTTTTTTTCCCCCATGTGGACCTATTTTCCCCATGGACTTACTTTTCCTATAGACCTATTTTCCCCGTGGACCAATTTTCTTCACACCTTATTATCCACCAAGGACTTATTTCCTCACATAGCCTTTGTTCCCCATGGACTAATTTACCCTAAATGGATCTATTTTCCCCTTGGCGCTATTTTTCCCCTGCCACAATTTTCACAGTATGGGCCAAATTAAATCCCGACATGAACATGTTTCTCACATGAACCAATTTCCTCCATGAATCCTATATATCCATTGGATTGAACCAATTTCCTCCATGAATCCTTTATATCCATTGGATTGATGTTTCCAGTTTGACTTATTTCCCCATGGAACTATTTTCCTACATGAACCTTCGCTATTCCACCCATAAACCTATTTGCCCTATACACCTATTCCCAAGTGAACATATTTTTCCTCATATACCAACCCACCCATCTACTCACATTCCTACCAGTGTCGTGCACACTAAATGATGAGAGCAGTTGCACTCTCCCTTCTGATATCGTTACTGCTACTTTAAACATGCACACACTTACTTACTTAAAGCTGTCCTTCTACTACAGAAGACAACAGCTGCTATAATCACTAAGCTGGTCTGTTCCTCAGTCTTTGGTGGCAAGTGTGTGACTGTGCAAACCATTTCTGGATCTGTAAACTTTGCCACACATTTGGCATGTCAAGTTTGGATTTGTAGGGAGAACCCTGTTTTGGTTTTGCCTCCACAGTCTGCTCTCTTCTCTGGCCAGGTTCCAAACTTCTTCTGTATGAAAGGCTCTGGCACTGCAGACGGCTCTCCATTGTTTTCCGTTTTCAGATCTTGATTGCAAGATCTATTGATATGATGCTGCATCTTCAGGGTTGTCGTATTATGATCTTATATCTCTTCTTCTGTCCTGCTGAATTGCGACGTGCTGCAGGGAGTTGGTAACATAGAACCTGGCGGGTAAGGCGGTGCTCAGGCATGCCGAACACATGTCCAACCCATCTGAGCTGTTATTTTTAGCCAGCATGGTTTTTATGTTGGTTGACCTTCCCCGGTGAAGAATTTGTGAGTGAGGGATTTTATCCTCCCGTGTGAGTCCTAGGATGCTCTGTAATCATCAGATGTAAAAAGACTCAAGCTGTTTGATGTGATGCTGGTAAGAAGTCCAGGATTTAGCACCATATAAGAGGGTGGAGAGACAGACAGCTGTCTGATACCTTTATCTAGATTCTAAAGCTGGTGGTTTCGAAGACTCAGGATCTGAGATGCCAGAAAGAGGATGAGGCGTGATTAATTCGTGCAAGGATTTCTGCATCAATTTTTTTTTGTTTATCTGTGAGCACACTTCCAAGGTAGGTAAAATTCTCCACCTTTTCTAAATTCTTGGTATTTATCTGAAATGCAAGCGACTAATGTGTTATTTCTCTGAGATATTATTTTTGTTTTATTGACATATATTCGGAGCCCAATTGCATGATATATCTTGGAAATGATGGTAAGAGACTGTTGTATAGCTTGTGGGGTATGCACAAGGACAGCACGGTCATCAGCATGTTGCAGCTCTAGGAAATGAGCCACTTCAGTCTTTGTGCTTGAAGATGTCTGAGATTAAATGTTACTATCTATACAGAACTGGATTTTTATTACATCATCAGGGTTCATTTGCTGGTGCCTTGAAAGGGTGACTGCAGTGAGACAGATGTTGAAACTGACAAGAGCCAGGACACATCCTTGCTTTATGCCCACATCCACACTGAAGGGTTCGGATTTGCTCCCAGATATGGACACACGAGCATTCATGTTGTCATGCAGACTTCAGGATGGTAAGACATTTTTTTGGAAAAAAAACTAATTTTAAAAGAGTATTCCATAATAGCTCTCTGCTGACAATGTCAAATGCTTTTGCAAGATTGATGAACGCAGTATATAAGTCACAGTTCTGCTCGTGGCGTTTCTCCTGTGTATGTCGTACAACAAAGATCATATCACAGCTACTTCATTCCCTCCGAAATCCACACTGTATTTCTGGAAGTGTTGACTCAGTTCAATGTTTTTCAGTATGGATAACGTTATCTTGGCTGGTACTTTGCTAGCAGTCACGAGGAGGGAGATGCCTCTCCTGTTGACAAAATTTGTGCAGTCTCCTTTCTTCTTGTAGATGGTTACAGTATCAGAAGTAAGCCATCCAGATGGAATTTGTTCATGGCTCCAGATTGTCAGTATGAGATTATGGAGGCACTGGTGAAAGAACTGGCCACCCTCTTTGATCAGTTTAGATGGTGTGCCATCAGGGCCTGGGCATTAGTTATTGTTTTATGAGATCGGATGGCCTGAGCAGTTTCTGCAAGTGTAGGTAGGGCATCAAGATTTGCTGCTGGAGTGGTATTTGGGATGTTATCAAGGATTTTGAAATGTTGCACCCATCTTTACAGGATTGCTTGCTTGTCTTTCAGGAGCTCTCATCCGGCTAATTGAACAGGGTTTATTTTGTGTTTGGTTGGTCCCTGGAGGGTTTTAATGAACTTGTAGAACCCATGATGGTGGTTAATAATTATCAACCAATCTTTGCAGCTCGTTTGCTTGCTCAGTCCACCATTTGTTTCCCATGTCACACAGTTTTCTATGGGATGCACTTCTAAGATTCTGGAATTTATTTTTTTAGGGTTAAGAAGCTAGGATGAGTCAACCAGTTCTTATGTGCTCTATTCTTCATTGCAAGAAGGTCATGTATGCACTCAGCATTATCATCAAACCAGTCTTTATGGCAGTGAGTGGAAAAACCTTGTGTTTTATTCTGCAGTGCTTTGAAGCAGTGTCTTAATGTTTAGCCACTCTGCATCTAAGCCTGTTGCATTGTTGTCGAAATCAAGTGGTGGGTATTGAGAGAGCTTCTCTGTAGTAGTGCTACAGAAGGTGTTAAAAGTTGCACATCCATTAATTTACTACAGTTTAATTTCTTGATCGATGGTCTACAATGCATTTCTGGGAGTATGACTAACTGCAGTTTGGTGACTATAAGGTAATGGTCTGTTCAGCACACAGCACCTCTCACAGTTCGGCTTGTTAGAACTTCTCTTAGATCTCACCGCCTTGCAATGACATAGTTAACTAGGTGCCAATGTCTAGATTGTGGGTGCATCCATGTGGTCTTGTGTATATTCTTGAGCTGAAAGCTAGTGTTGGTGATGACCAGACTGACTTCAGAACATAAGCAATGCAGTCTAAGGCCATTGCTTATCATGTTACCAACACCATGGTATCCTATAATGCTTTATCAGAGGTGATTAACTTTTCCTATTCTAGCATTAAAATCTCCAAGCAGGATCAGTTTGTCATTAGGTGGTATTGAATGAATGGTAGCATTTAAAGTCATAAAAGTAATCTTTGATGGTGTCTTCAGAATCAAGCGTTGGAGCATAGGCACTGAGGAGTGTTGCATATTTGTCTTTAGACAAATGATATACCCACAAGTGTTTCTTGGATATTTTGTACAAGACTGCTTCAGACTGCAAAGCCAATTCATGGTTTCTTCTTACATTGTCTGTGTATCCCCTCCAGAAATAGGCATACCCTTCTCCTGCTTCTATGAGGTTGCCCTCTCCTGAGAGGCTAGTCTCAGACAAGGCAGCAATGTCAGTTTTATATCTTTTCAGTTCATAGGCAATAAGGACAGTTCTACGGGATGGTCTCGTGTCGTGGTCAGTATCAAGAAAGGTTAGTATATTCGAGGTAGCATGAGTCCAAAGGTATTCTTTTGTTTTTTTTTACTGCAGTGTGGGATACCTTGACAGATGCTGTTATCTGCCCAGTTGGTGCAGAGCAGCAGTTGTTTAGGTAACGTTTTCTAAATCTCTCCTCGTCAGGGGTAAGCAGTTGGGCATCAGTTTCTGGCTTTTCAGTTGCACTGGGTGCTGTCATAGGCATGAGCTTCTATGCCATCCTGCCAGCGACCACTGGGCCAATGGTGCCTATGTGCAGGATTCGAGGTAGCAACTTCCAGCCACATCCATGACCTGCCACTGCCAACCTATCCTATCGTCATAAATCTTTTGTTTTGGTGAAAGATGAGATGGGATGTGAGTGTGGCAGTGTTCTTGTGCAACAAATGGATTTGGTGTGATGGTGAGGATGCGCAGTCCTTACCACCACGTGACCTGGCCCTTCCCAGCCTGTGATAGTGGCCTGAAGATTCACGACGACCATATACTAATTAGGGTTGCAGTAGCCTGCCAGGAGCTCTGTCTGTCGAGTTCCGCCTTCTGTGGAACTCCACCCACGGATTTTTCGTTCTGGGTTTATTCCCATAGCCTTGACTCAACCAATAGGAATCCAAAAGGAATGGACCTGGGAGAACATAGTCTGACCCCTCACTGATGGCCATTACACCATGGGTAACTGTCTCCCTTTGCTGATACTGTCCACCAAATTTACAGAGCATGCAAGCCCTCCACCATGACAATATGGTTTCCATGAAGGAACACACACACACACACACACACACACACACACACATATATATATATATATATATATATATATATATATATATATATATATATATATATATATATATATATATATATATATATATATATATATATATATATATATATATATATATATATATATATATATATATATATATATATATATATATATATATATATATATATATATATATATATATATATATATATATATATATATATATATATATATAATGATTATTTACCCACACTTCATAGCTATTTGGGGTATATCAGTCAAATACACTTGAAATTTAGGTTATTGCTTTCATTTAATAAAATTCAGAAAATGTAGTTATTACACGGATGCTTGCTAAGGAGAGGTGTTTTGTTTTGAGGAATCTGTGTGTGTGTGTGTGTGTGTGTGTGTGTGTGTGTGTGTGTGTGTGTGTGTGTGTGTGTGTGTGTGTGTGTGTGTTTCAATTTTCATTCAATTTCAACCAATCTTTGTGGAAGGGTAACAGGTAGGAAAAAGAGTAAACCCACTGTTTTTTTTAAACATTACATCAAAGGTTTAGGTCAAATAATAATGTCAATATTTGACCTATCCGAGTGGCTATTAGCAGAATAACTCAGTTTCTAACAGATTTAGACCAGACTTGCCGGAAACGTGGCCGGCAAGAATGATGGGATTCAGGTTTGAGAAGAGTTAGTAAACGCTAAACACTCAGAATAAAAGGTCAACGTCTGCCCTCTTTGGGAGTGAAAAGAAAATACTAAAACTGTTTTGATTGGGTTTGAATTAATATTAGTGGATAGGATAAGGATCCCCAAAAGGCTGCCCTGCGGAGGGGGTTCACCTTGACGAGGTGGCGGTGCTTGAAGCATGGCTGGCAGTGCCACCTACTTTGGAGGCCTGCCGACCTTTGTAGGGTTCAGCATTTGTTGGCCTCATGAACCAAGCATCCCCTACATCACTGGTGGAGGAGGCCTGCTGGTGATGTTAGTTCCTGCCCATTTGCCAACTAGGGTGGGACTGTTGCCTCTCAACATGTTTGCTGTGCATGGCGTCCCGCAATGCTGAGAGACAGGAATCCTGGGGGTTGATTGATGCTGTACGATGCACCCTGCAACTAGCAATACACCTCTTTGATCCCTTTTCTGGCTAGACAAGTGGCCTGGTTGGGCCTGACCAGGTCAATCAGCTGGTCATACGTTGGGTAGGGCCAAGTGGGCACTAGGGGGCCTGGTGGCTTCTATCGTCCTGGAGTTGCCTTGCCCACGTCCCCTGGTGGTTACCTGTGTATACTCTCCTGCTACCTCTGAGGTCACCAGTAGTGTTGTCCCTGGCATAAGACATCCACTTGTTGGGCTTCGTGGTGGGTGGAGGAGTAGGGGAATGAAGTAATTTTGGTCAAACTTTACACGTTACCCTCATCCGAGTTTCGACTTTTCGTTAACATTTTCTAGTAGAACTGGTCATTCTAAGAATCTTTTCTTCTATGACATTTCCCTCGCAAATTGATAATAAACGAGTTACTTCCACCAATCACAATCACAGACGAGCGCGCACTCTGTCCGCTCGCCCGCTCACATTTGAAAGTTTGTCCCCGAAGACCAAACTTTACACGTACTCCTCATGCGATTTTCGGCTTCTCTTTAACATTTTCAATTGTTTTTGTTAGTGATTTTCGACTTTTCTTTAACATTTTCAATAATTTTTGGTTAGTGTTACGATCTTTTCTTGAATCGTTTCTTGAACTGTTGTTGCCGTTTACAGCTACAGACGGCTTTTCAGATGCAGACGAGGAACTGTAAACTGCTAGGTAAATGCATTATTTCTTATTTACACTCGGTTAGGTTAGGTTAGATGAGGTTTGGTTAATGTCATGGGGGGTCTGGGGGGCGAAGCCCCCCAGTTAGGAAGCACGGCCAGGGTTGGGGGGTCTGGGGGGCGAAGCCTCCCAGTTAGGAAACACGAATTCCCTAAGAAGCTTAAAATTATTTTCTTCCGAAGGATTTTAGTGTTTTTCATTTGATTTTGATAACAGTTCCAGTAGGAAATCACTCGCTTTTGCGTTTTTCCCCCACCCAACACCCCGATTTCCCACAGGTCCCCCAGTATTCCTGGGGGAGGGGGAAGAACCGCAAAAAATTACATTTCAAGTGATAACAAACATCCAACCTGAGTGTTTTCGGTTGTTTTTGGTGTGATTTTTGTTGATTTGGACCGGTCCTTTCCACTGGAAGTCGCTAGTGGCGTTCAACAAAAACTAGCGACTTGCGATAGAAACGAAGGTCAAAATCGATCGAATCACACCAAAAACAACAGGAAACACTTAAGTTGGATGAAAAAATCGGATGAGGGCAACGTGTAAAAATGAGGAGTACGTGTAAAGTTTGGTCTTCCGGGACAAGCTTTCAAATGTGAGCGGGTGAGCGGACAGAGCTCGCGCTCGTCTATGATTGTGATTGGTGGAAGTAAATCGCGTGTAACACGTTTATTATCAATTTGCGAGAGAAATGTCATAGAAGAAAAGATTCTTAGAATGACCAGTTCTACTAGAAAATGTTAACGAAAAGTCGAAAATCGGATGAGGGTAACGTGTAAAAATTGACCGTAATTTTTTTCTTCATGGCTGAAGTTAATAACAGTTTTGTTGATGACACGGCATCTGTCTCCGGACGCAATTCGGACTCTTCCTCCCTCATAGCCACTCTGGAGCCTTTCCAGGCCCCTGGTGACTTTCCTTCTCTGCCCCAGCATTCAACTGGGAATAGGAGGAGGTCATGTCGAGTTGGATTAGCTCTGGGGTCCGGCCCAGAAGCAACGGTGCCAGAGTCATATGCCAAATTATTGGTAATGAAACCCTCTGTTGCAGGTCAATCCAATATATTGACATTTACAAACTACACTGTGGCATTGTCTCAGTTTGCGGCCTGGAACGGAAAACCTTTTCCCAGGGGGATGGAAGCATCCTTATTGAGGTGGCGTCCTCAGAAGGAAGCTCATGTTTACTGGCCCTGACCTCTGTTTCTGGTTCTTCAGTATCTTGTGTTCCTTATGCTAATGGTTGTTGGAGGGGCTGCAATCTTCTGGTGTGGTGAATGTCAAGTGGCTACAGAAGGAAATCGAAGGTAAATTGACTCCGACACCGACACTGTTCCTGACATTTGATAGGTTAATGCTGCATACAGCTGTGAAATTCGCCTGGCTTTCTCTTCCTGTGAAGCCCAATGTTCCAGCCCCAAAGTGGTGTTTCCACTGTCAGGGGTATTGGCATGTTAGCTGCTTCTGCCACCATGCATAAGCTGGCCTTCCTGGTGTCTGTGTCTCACGTGGTGGACCAAGGCATACCAGCGACTGCCCAGGACTATCACTGTGGAGATCCTCATGTTGTGTCTTCTAAGAGCTGTCCATGATACTGCCTGGAAAGGGAGATATTGTCCATTCGTACTCGTGAGAGGGTTTTGTTTCTTGAAGCAAGAGCCCAGACTCTCTTCTTTCAACCCAGGATTACTTATGCTTCTGTCCTTTCTGGAACGCCAGCGCACCACCCTGTATCTCAGAGACAGCCTCAACCCATTCCAATGTCCACTCCTTCAACTCGTGATTTGCAGGATGCTGTCCCCATGGTTAGTAATGTTTGTGAGTATGATGCTTGCCCGACCGCTACTCTGACTGTTTCCGCCCCCACTGTGGCAGCTGATGGCTTGCACACTTCTGTGGTGGTTGCAGATGTCCACGTTGACCGAATTCCTTCCCCATCTTACCTACTATGCCTGAGGCTCCATCTGTACGTGGAAAACATCACCGTTGTGCGTGAGACTCCCCTGAGCCTGAAGACCGACCACCTAAGGTCTCTGCTGCCAACCCTTGTGTCGACCCCTCTCCTGTTCCCTCTGCCCTGCAGGCTGAGGGATCTAGCCAAGTGACAGCTGAAGCTGATGGATCACCTCTGGTCCAGTCCCCACCCGGGGATGTTGTTGGACAACTCATTGGTGCCTCAGATCTGAAGCATAGGATGTCCACTTCAAATGATTCGAGTCCTGTGGACTCTACTTCCACTTCTGGAGCTTCTGGTGGGGGCACTGGCTGTCCTTCATCTCCAAAGGCACCCTCCAAGCTGCCCTCCAAACAAACTGGTATGCTCACTCCAAGAAGAAATGTTGTAAAACTCATTTCCTAACCCTCACGTTTGCCTTCGGTTGTTCAACAGAGGGTGCAGGTTTCTGGTGCTGGGCAGGTTCCTCTGAAAGGCCTTCATATGCATCAATCCAAACCCGCTCACTTGTCATGTACACAGTCCCACACTTAGTCATCATCCCTTCACTATTGATTCCATCACCCAGTGAAATTGTTGGGGTTTACATGCTAGCTGTGAGGCACTGTCATTTTGTTTCTCAATTTACTCCTTTGTGCATGTACATCAAGGAGACCATGGTAGGTGATGCTGTTCCTCCTGGTCCTTCTGGCTACCATGCCTTTTATTTTGATCCTGTGCCAGGCCAAGGTCGTCATGGAGGTGCTGCTATCTTCCTACACCAGGATATTCCGTACAGTCATTTGGACATCTCCACTCCCCTGCAGGCTGTAGCTGTCCAGATGTTTTTACGTCGGCAATATACAGTTTGCAGTCTTTACCTTCCTCCTAATGCTACTGTTGAAAAGGCAGATTTGGAATGCCTTATTCGTGTCCTTCGTTCTTCCCTTTCTGTTGCTAGAAGATATGAATGGTCACCATCTACTATGGGGAAACAGTGAGGCCAACCCTCGGGGTGTCATTCTGGCCTCTTTAGTGAAAAATGAGGAGTTGGGCATTTTCATCTCCAATAAAATGACTTATTTCCATAGCCAGACTGGAACTTTTACTGCAGTTGATTTCTTCTTATGCTCAGCTGATGCTGTTTTAGATTTTATCTGGGATGTATTTGCCATACCTTTATGGCAGCAACCATTTTCCGTTTCTCTTAACTGGTAGTGTAGGTGGACCTCAGCCATGTCTTCCTCGCTGGCTTCTGGATAAGGCTGACTGGCCACTTTTCAGGGAATTAAGTTCCACATCCCTTTCTGTAAATGAGTTTGGCTGTCTTACTGAGGCAGTGTTATATTTCAATGACTTGTGCACTCATCTATTCCAAGAACGAGGGGTCGCCCATCAGGATAATCATCTTTAGCTAGGTCTCCTCACAGGTAGGAGAGTTCCCTGGGCATACATCTACTTCCTCTGCAATGCATCGAAGTCTGACGTAGAAATCTGCGAAAGGCTCTCCTTCCAGCTGCTTACAACTAAGTAACTCCCTCCAGCAAAGTGCCTCATTACACAGACCTTTAATGTGGGACTGCAGAGCATCCAGAACTTCATCTACAGTCTTGTCTGTGGAGGGGGGATTTGTAGGGTGTGCTCCAATACACGCTGAGTTTTGAGGGTCAAACACATCTGCATCTGGACCATTTGCTTTGGGCGGGGCAACTTTGAAAAATCGACCATTGTGGCATAATCATCCCAGCGGTGTCTCCACTCCCTGAACATTTAGAAGGTTGCATCAGCCCTAAGTGGTGGAGACGTTTGTGCCGTTGCTTTTTGTGGTGGGGGAGAAGATTGATTGAAGGGCTCAGCTGACATTGAGAGGCCACCACGTCTGCAGCAGGTGTGGGGTCATCTGAGTTGTGGACGGATTTCTCTTCCTGTCGACACATGTCCTATAGTTCTCTTCTTTCCTCTTCCTCACACCGTCTCCTAATTTCATCATCTATCTATCTATCTATATACCTAGGCTGCTTCCCCCAAGAAAAGGGAGGTAGCCGAGACAGGACAACACACTCCCCATTTACTCATCCACTCAAACACATTCATTCGCATCTTAGCCCCAAAGGGGAGAACGGACAGATCCTCACCGCACCACACCGCACAAGGGTCAACCGCGCAATGCAATCAGTGACATCCGCAGCAGGGCCCGACAGCAGAACTGGTTTACCCCTGCCACATCATAACAGACCCATCCCCTTACCCGCACCTGACCTGACTAGCTGATCAGACCAAATGAGGGAGAATATCCCCTCAGGGCTGCATCATCACTTATTCATTCACAATTTCTCTCCATTTATTTCTGTCACGCACAGCCACTCTTCCTTGCTCAACAGACATCCCTCTCACATCCAGCGCTCTCTTCACACTGTCCACCCATCCTATTCGTGATCTTCCTCTCAGTCTTACACCTCTCACATCAGATCTAGTTATCTTTTTCACCAATCGCTCATTATCCACTCTCTCCATATGCCCAAACCATCGCAACACCCTCTGCTCAACTCTACCAACCATCTCCCGAACAACTCCAGTTCTCCTTCTCACTTCATCATTTCGCACTTGATCCATACGCGTCACTCCACACATACTCCTCAGACACATCTCCATTACATTCAAACTTTTCCTCTCTGCAACACCTATATTCCATGTTTCAACCCCATATAATGCAGTCGGTACCACAACACCCTCATACAGTCTTCTCTTTACATCCATCCTAAGCGAACGACATCTAAACACTTTTTTCAATCCTCCCAGCACCTTTCCTACTTCATTTATTCTAAACTTCACTTCTGCATCTATTCTTCCATCCACAGCAACATGTGACCCTAGATATTTAAAACACTCTACCTCCTCAAGCAACTCACCATTCAAAACTATATTCATCCCCCTACCATCTACCAACCTCGTACACATCATCACTTTACTCTTATTCCCATTTACTTTCAATTTCCTCCTTTCACACACCCTTCCAAACTCCTTTACCAACTGTCTCAATCTCTCCTCTGAATCAGCCACCAGTGCAGTATCATCTGCAAACAGCAGCTGCTTCAGATTCCACTCTCCACCATCAACATTCACCAGACTCAGACCTCCACCTAAAACTCTTGCATTCACCTCCCTTACAACACCATCCATGTAAATATTAAACAACCAAGGCAACATCACACATCCCTGTCGCAGCCCCACTCTCACGGGAAACCAATCACTCACAGCATTTCCCACTCTTACACACGCTCTACTATTTACATAAAAACTTTTCACCCCTTTCAATAACCTTCCATCAAGTCCATACAATCTTAAAACAGTCCACGAAGCCTCCCTCTCAATTCTATCATACGCTTTCTCTAAATCCATAAATGCCCAAAACACATCCTTGCCTTTCGCTAAATACTTTTCACACACTTGTCTCACAGCAAACACCTGATCCACGTATCCCCTCCCTCTCCTAAAGTCACACTGCTCATCACCAATCACTCCCTCTGTACCCTCTTTAACTCTCATAATTAACACTCTACCATACACCTTACCTACAACACTCAACAGACTTATACCCCTAAAGCTAGTTCATTCATACTTATCACCCTTGCCTTTATACAACGGGACCACACAAGCACTTGCCCAGTCAATTGGCACCATACCTTTCACAAAGCACACATTCAACAATCTTACTAACCAGTCAACAATAGCCACTCCGCCACCCTTCAGGCATTCCACAGCACACCCATCCATACCTGCAGCTTTCCCTGTTTTCATCTCCTTTACTCCCTTCTCCACTTCCTCCTTCGTGATCAAAGAATCATTTAACTCTCCCAACACATTTATTCCTTGCACCCTTCCATCTGCCACAATCTCAGCCACCCTTTCCTCCTCTACATTAAACAATCTTTCAAAATACTCTGCCCACCTCTTCCTTACTGCATCCATCTCAATTAACATCCTTCCATCCTCTGCTTTTACTCGTTCTTCCTTTCCAGACTCTCCCTTTCGCACCCTTTTCACCTCCTTCCAGAACATTTTCTTATTCTGTTGAAAATTCTCTGTCAGCCACCTACCCCACCTCTCATCTGCTGCCACTTTAGCATCACACACAGCCCTTCTCTCCCTATTCCTCTTTTCCTTATACCTTTCATATGACATCTCATCCTTCCTCTGCAGCCACACTTCATATCCACATCTCTTCTCAGCCACAGCCATACTTACTTCCTCACGCCACCATTCACTTCCCTTTCTTACACCACCACCCACACGTCTCACACCACACACCTCTTCTGCATGCCCCACAACAGCACTCTTAAACAACTGCCATTCCTCTTCCACACTGCCATTTTCCCGATCTTTCACTGCGTTCCACTCATCTTTCAATTTCTCCTGGTACTCTATCTTTTTCTCTCTTTTATCCAACTCACTCACCTTCAAAACCTCCCTGCCACACCTAACCCTCCTGGCTCTCACCCATCTCTTACCTACTCTTAACTTTCCCTCCACTAGGTAGTGGTCAGACATACCTCCACCCTCCCCTCTCAGAACTCTCAAATCCAACAATCTTCTTATTGCATTCCTAGATACAACTACATATTCCATCAAAGCTCTATCAACAACCCTTCCACCCTCCTGTCTCACCCATGTATACTTATAAATATGTTTCTTCTCAAACAACATATTTCCAATCACCATCTCTCGCTCAACACACATCGCTATCATTCGTTCCCCATTTTCATTTCTTCCAGGCACACCATGCATACCAACTACACCTTCAACTGCTACATTTCCAACTCTAGCATTCAGATTTCCCATCATTACCACACTCACATTAGCTCCAAAACTCTGCAGACACTCATCAACATCATTCCAGAATGACTCCCTCTCTTCCTCATCCCTTTCACTACCAGGCCCATATGCACTCACAAACACCCACAACTCACGTTCAAATTTCGCTTTCACCCACATCAATCTCGATGACACCTCCTTCCATTCAATCACACACTGCTGTACCTCCGGACTCACGAACAAGGCCACACCTTCTCTTGCCCTTCCTCTATCAACACCTGACAATCTTCCATTCACACTTCCAAATATAGACTAACCCTTCCCTTTCATCTTCGTTTCACTCAAAGCTAACACATCCAACTTTCTTCTCACAAACATTCTCCCAATCTCCTCCCTTTTAGCCTCAATCGTACTACATCCACTCACATTCATAGACCCAATCTTCAGGGTACGGGGATAACTCCATCCCCCATCCCTTTCTCTGGCCTGTCTCTTTTTAGGAACTAAAAAACAGAGGAGGGGGTCCCTAGTCCCCTCATCCCGCCCCTTTTTAGTCGCCTTTTACGACACGCAGGGAATACGGTGGCATTATTCTTCCTAACACAACCTGGCCGCAGAGTAGTAGTACCACCCCATAGTGCGGCCAGATCGTGTCCCCCATACTGGCGAGATTCCTCCGGACACTTGATAAGGTGAAGGACGTCTGCTCCAGTTGTTGCAGTGGTAGGTTGGGGGTGGTAGTGAGGGCTGGGGAGTGGTATGGTGGGGAAGGAAGTTTCTTCCACTCCAGCTCCTTGTGGGGCACCCACACCATGTGGCACTCCACATCTCTGTGCTTCTGTAGAGCCCTCTTGTTCCTCTGGCCGGTGTGTATACATTATATTGCAGTGAGTGTGTGTGTGTATGTCTGGCTGAGGAGCTGCTGTGCAGTTGGCAGCGCAGATGGAAAAAATTAATGGCTGCCTAAAATCCCGCTCACTCACTTAGCAGCTCAGTTACCCCAGGAGAACAGCGAAGGGTGGGTATATGCTCATGAGCTCTGCTGGGGTGCATAAAAATGAACTCCCGTTCCTAACTCAAACTCATTAAGTCGCACAGATGTCTGAAAAAGTCCCTGTACACACACAACACTTCATATCACTGCACTAGGGTCTCTGCAATCCAGGGCTGAGGACGAAATACTCGATGGTAGTGTCGGGTATGAGTAATGGAGGGCTTTGCCACTGGCATTCTCACTGTTCCTGTCTCTTGTTGCTCACTCACTGTGCCATGTATGTGTTGCGTGCAGCTTCCTTAAAACTAGGCTGTGGGAGGAAGGAAACGCCGACGTCCTTAATTGTAGGTCCTTATTTCCAAAGAGAGGTTACAATGGCAAGAAGAGGGTTACAGGATACAACTTTCGTGTCGAGAGTCCGGTGTCTAACTAGCTCGCTGCCTGGGCAAAGATGCGGCCTTGCCGCGTCTACAAGCTCAGGTGTTGCCAAATCGCAGGAAAGAGACATGTAAGCATTATACAGGGAGGTATACTTACTGTACTTGAGTGATATACATCAGCGTACATACGACAGTACATATACATTACATGTAGGGGCATATGTCTTTCACGTCTCTACAGGGTCAATTTCCTATACGTCCGGTTCCTTGGTGAAACTCTGAGAGCAGTTCCACAGTGAGAGCCAAATGAGTCGCCTTCTCTTGACTTCGTTATCATCGTGGGGATCCTCAGTATTAGTTGGCATATCAGAGGGCATGAGCTCATATGAGGTGGGCTTTAAAGGAGGCCAGACATTCATCCTGGAAGGATTATGTTTCCTTCATCAATTTGAGGACTTCCACTCAGGTGTGGAACCGGGTGAGGAAAATTTCATGAAAATTCTGTTCCCTCCCCTCCTGTTTTATCTGCAGCAGGTGGAACTGTGGCTGATCCTTTTACTGTTGCAGAGTTGCTTGTTGATCAGTTTGCCAGTGTGTCACAGAAGGATGCAAATGCACCTTCGGCTTGCCACCATCGGCGCCTAGAGTCTCGTGGTCTTAGTTTTGCCTCTTGTGGGGGAGAGTCTTACAATATTCCCTTTTCTCTTTCTGAACTCCAGGCGGCTCTGTCGCAGTGCCATGATTCCTCTCCTGGCCATGATAATATTCCTTATGCCTTTTTATGTCACCTCTCTGATGAGTCCCTTTTGTTTTTGCTTTCATTATTTAATAAAATCTTGTGTTGTGGTGAGTTTCCAGGTTGTTGGGGTGTTGCTGTGGTTATCCCCATCCCAAGACCAGGTAAGGACCACCTACAGGTGACAATTTATCAGCCTATTTCTCTGACTTCTTGTACATGTAAAGTTCTGGGAAAGATTGTCAATGTTTGGTTTGTATGGCTTTTGGAGAGTGACTTCTTATCCCATGCCCAGTATGGTTTTAGAAAAATGTGATCTGTCTCTGATACACTACTGTCCTTGGAATCTTCTGTTTGTGAGGCTTTCTCCACCTCCCAACACCAGGTCACGGTCTTCTTCGATCTAGAGAAAGTATATTACACTGCCTGGCGTCATGGCATTTTACTTTCTTTTCATGGATTTGGTCTTCGTGGGTGCTTGCCTAACTTTATTCAGCAGTTATTATCTAATTGTTTTTTAAGGGTCCGAGTGGGAAGAGTGCTTTCTAATGCCAGTGCACTAGAAGATGGAGTACGACAAGGTAGTATCCTTAATGTTACTCTCTTTGCTGTGGCCATCAACAGTGTAATCAGTGTACTTCCTGATGATGTACAAGGCTCGTTATATGTCCATGGCCTCTCAGTTTCCTTCACTGCATCTAGAATGTCTCTGATAGAGGAGAAGTTGCAGCTGGCTCTTAATAGAATTTCAGATCTTTCTTTAACAAACACAGTAGCTATGCATTTTTGTCATCTATGTGGTGTTCACCCAGACCCTGACTTATATCTCTATGGTTGGAGAATATCCTGTGTGGAAGAAACTTGGTTTCTGGGTCTTCTATTTGATAGACGACTAACTTGGGTTCGTTCTGTTAAGGCAGCTTGTCCTACAGCTTTGAGTCTTGAGGGTTTTGGCTCATACCTCTTGGAATGCTGACCATCAGACCCTCCTCCTCTCGCACAGGTCTCTTCTTCTTCCTAAACTTGAATGTGGTTGAGATCTACTCCTCTGCAACAGATGCCCATCTCCCGTTGTTAAATTCTGTGCATCATTCTGATGTATGTCTGGCATCCGGGGCATTCAGGTCATCCCCGATTTCAGGTTTATTGGTGGATGCTGGTGTACTCCCCTCAGATTTACGATGCCAGTCGTTGATGATGAGGTGTTGGTATTGTCTTCACCGCATTCTAGACTCGGTGTCTTGTGCCATCTTCTCCCAGGATTCCCAATCTTCTGTTTCTGACACCCGTCCTAGCTTCCCAAAGCCCCTTGGTTACAGGGTCTGGTCTGTTATATTTGCCCTTTCTCTTCCAAGACTGGCAGTTTGTCCACATCAGATCCCAAGGGTGGATATTTGGCTACTCCCTCATATGACATTCTGTAGGTCCGTTACTTGGAAAAAGGGCTCACTTCCCTCTTAGGTGTCCTTCTCTCTCTTTTTAGAACATGCCTCCACTCATGGGGGTTCTATCCCTGTCTTTACTGACGGGTCTAAGACTGATGCTGGAGTAAGTTTTGATGTCTTCCCTTCCTTTAGTAGGGGCGGTAGCCTTCCTGATATTACTTCAGTGTATTTAGTGGAACTGACTGCAATGTTATGTGCTCTCAAAACCATTATTACTCTCCCCCAATCTGTTTTTGTGATTTTTAGTGACTCCCATAGTGCTCTTTCTGCACTGGAGTCTTTTAATGCATCCAGTTCATTGGTTTCATCAATTTTAGAGTGGCTTTTACTTCTTGGCCATCGTGGCCGTCATGTGGACTTCTGTTGGGTTCCCTCACATGTTGGTGTGGTGAGTGACGAGGATGGATAC
The DNA here is from genome assembly GCF_032717465.1 of Coenobita brevimanus. Classification (NCBI taxonomy): domain Eukaryota; kingdom Metazoa; phylum Arthropoda; class Malacostraca; order Decapoda; family Coenobitidae; genus Coenobita; species Coenobita brevimanus. The sequence continues at coordinate 27,168,842 of NC_137009.1, forward strand.
ATTAGCTAAAGCTGCTTCTTCTCAACAGCCACCAGCCGACTACCCCCTTCCTGCTTCCGATATAACACCTTACTTGCGGTACACAATTTGTACGTGATGGCAGAGACACTGGAATGGTGTTGCTCATAATAAACTAAATTTAATCTTTTAGAGAGTGATTGTACCAATGGATCCCCCCTCCATGCCTCAGCAATTGGAGGTGGCTCTTGCCAGGCTTCCGATTGAGCTCTCTTGGCTTACACATGGGTTGCTGATGAGTAATGGGACTCAACCATACTGTGATGATTGCCTTGCTACCCTTATTATCCGTCACTTGCTGGTCGAGTGTTTGAGTCTGGGGGACCTACGTCAAAGATTCCTCTGTAGGCATAAGGGGGCAGATGGTGCCTACTATCTGTCCTTGATGCTTGGTGGAGCCTCTAGCGATTTTACTGATGTTTTTAGTTTTCTTCTGGAGATGAGCCTCCTTCCACTTTTATAAGTAACTGATATTTCATAAACTATTCTTTTGTTATTTTCAGTGTTTTATTTCTACTAACGGGTATTAACTTTTTGAGTGTGCACTTTTTAGTTGCTGCATCTTTTACCGTGTTGTCCGGCGGCATATGACCCTGGCAGGTATGCCACTAGATTTTAATTATAATCAATCAATCAAACCCCAAAAGGCTGGCCTACCCTTTTTTATAATAAATAGTTCAAAGGTCAGACTTCCAAGGCAAAGTCAATGTAAACAGTGTTTATTCTGTGTAGACTAAGCTTGTGGAAAGTTCAGGTTAAAAAAGAGTAAAGAAAATCGATTCTGAGAACTATGAAAGTCCTACGTTACAGGCAAAGGGCAGATGTTAAGGCCACTGGTTGCAGTCAGTTCATACAGGTTTCATGTACTGTAATTTCATCCAAACATGGTGGAAGAATAAAGGGTTCGTTTGGCATGAATGAAGAGCAATAATTCGATTTAAAGGTGATTCTGTCCAAGGTCAAGTTTACAGGGCAAAATCAAACATTCGATCCTCAGACTAAGTTGTGGGCGCGGGTGTTGCAATCTTGTGTACTCCTTCTGGTTGCATGCTAACTTTATTCACAGGAATGACCAGGTTTCTGAAAGTTTGTTACAAAATTAGGTTCCTCATTACCAAATGGATGGTAGATTTTTTTTTTTTTTTTGAAAGAAGAAACCAAAGGCCACGAGCCTGCAATAACTATTCCTTCCAAAAGAAAAACAAAACACAAGAGAGAGCCAAATTCAAGATCCGTTCATTTCGAGATCTCTGGACACACTGCGTTTGAAAGATTGGAGATTATAGGAAGCAGGAAATACAGACAGAAGGAGACAGTTCCAGAGTTGACCTGTTGCATAAATGGACTGGGGGCAACGGTTCACTCTTGCATTAGAGAGTTGAACAGAAAAGAGATGAGAGGTTGCTGCTAGACGGGTGCTGCGCACCCATCAAAGAAGTGGAGGAATGCATGCAGACAGTTCACAGGAGCAGTGACCATTGAAGTAGCGATAGAAAAGAGATAAAGATGCAACAGTGCAGCGAAGAGACAGAGGTTGTGAGGAGTCAGTAAGAGGAGGAGAGTTAATGAGATGAAAAGCCTTTGACTCCACCCTATTGAGAAGAGTATGTGAGGAACCTCTCCACACATGAGAGTTATACTCCACACAGGGGCGGATAAAACCCGTGTTTAGAGTCAACAATTGTGCAGGGGTAAAGAAGTAACAGAGTAGGCTTAGCACCCCTAATCTCTTGGAACCAGATTTTACAAGAGATGTAATATGATCTTTCCAAGATAAGCCCTGAGTAAATGAAACCCCAAGCATGTTCAAGGATGATGCAGGATTAAGCTGAATATTATTAAACATTAGTGAGTACACCTATGGAAGACTTTATTGAGTTGATAGGTGCAAGAACTGAGTCTTTGATGTATTAAAAACAACAAGATTATTTTTACCCCAGTCATTGATATGATCTAAGTCAGACATTACGTGTGCCATAGCCTCATCCCTTGTTTGTTGAAATAACTGCTGAGATGGGCATTGCAGGAACCGAATGGAAAGGTGAATGGTTGATTCATGAGCCTATGAGTGGATAGGGTTAGATGTACAGCTTAGAAGGTCATTGATGAATAAAAGGAACAGAGTTGGTGATAGGACAGAGCCCTGAGGAACACCATAGTTGATAGATCTAGGAGAAGAACGATGGCCTTCTACAACTGCGGCTATAGAACGATCAGAAAGGAAGCTAGAGATGAAGGTACAGATAGAAGGATAGAAACCATAAGATGGTAGCTTGGAAATTGAAGATTTATGCCAGACTCGATCAAAAGCCTTTGAGATGTCAAGTGCAATGGCAAAGCTTTCGCCAAAGTCTCGAAAGGAGGATGACCAGAAGTCTGAAAGGAAGGTGAGAAGATCGCCAGTAGAGCGTCCCTGACGTAACCCATACTGAAAATCGGAAAGATTGTGATAGGAAAGATGATTTGAATTTTTTTTATTAAGAATTTACTTGAAAACTTTTGAGATACAGAATGTTTATGCAATTGGATATTTAGAGGGTTGGGAATGGTCACCATTCCTTGGGACTGGCTGAATGAGAGCAAACTTCCAGCAAGAAGGAAAGGTACAAGTTGATAGACAAAGACGAATAAGTTTGCCAAGGCAGGGTATAAGCACAGAAGCACAGTTCTTGAGAACAACAGGAGGAACTCCATCAGGCCTATATGCTTTGTTAGTATTGAGGCCTGTGGTGGTAGAATGTACATCAGCTGTAGAACATTTTAATGACAGCCATGAGGAAGTCAGAGGGGGGAAGTGATGGAGGAACAGCACCGGAATCGTCTAAGTGGAATTGGAGGAGAAAGTCTGAACAAAGAGAACTGCTTTATCAGTAGAAGAAATAGCTACAGAACTATCAGAGTAGAAAAGAGGAGGGAACGATGATGAGGTAAAGATGTTAGAAAGGTTTTTGGCAATGTTAAAGAGGGAGTGGGAAGAATTCGAGTTGGAGAGCTCAGAGCATTTAGTATGGATAAAATTTGTTTTAGCAGAGCGAAGAACAGACTTAGCACGATTCCGGGCAGAAACGTATAAAAAATGTGATTCACTGGTGGGTTGGCTCCGGTATGTTTAATAGACCATCTACTTATTGCGGATAGCATTAGAACAAGCGTGATTAAACCAAGGCTTTCATGTATTGGTCAAAGGATATGAGAAAGGAATGTATGCTTCCGTGCCTGAGAGAATAACCTCTGTAATGTGCAAGGCACACTTAGATGGCTCCCGGCCATGGAAGCAATAATCATTCCTTGGAAAATCAAAGAAGTACAGCATGAGGGCCTCCCAATCCACAGCTCCAAAGTGCCACAGACAACGTTTCTTTGGAGGGTCCACAGGCCGTACTGGAGTGATAGGACAGGTTAAGATCATAAGGTTGTGATCAGAGGAGCCCAGCGGAAAGAAAAGAATAACAGTGTAAGTAGAAGGATTAGTTGTAAGGAAGAGGTCAAGTATGTTGGAGCTCTCTCCAAGGCAGTCAGGGATATGGTATGGGTACAAGCTGCTCTAGGTCATTAAGGATAGAAATGGTGTTGGCTTGTTCACCAGGTGGATCAGTGAAAGGGGAGGAGAGCCAAAGGTGGTGATGAACATTAAAAACTACTAGAATGGAGATTTCACAGAAATGAAAAATGGATAGAATGTGTTCCATCGTAGAAGTAAGATAGTTGTTGTATTTTTGATAGTCAAAAGAATTAGGGGATACATAAACAGCACAGATATATTTATTCAGAGAATGACAGGAAAGTCGAAGCCAGAGTGTGGAGAATTCAGAATAATCAAGTTCAGGAACACGAAAGCAAGATAGGTCGTTGCGTATATATACACAACAGCCACATTTGGTTTTGAAATGAGTATAAAGAAAGTAGGAGGATACAGAAAAGGGTTTTCTGTCAGTTGCCTCAGACAGCTGAGTTTCAGGAAAAGAAAGTGAGGCTTAGAGGAGGAGAGGTGGTGCTCAACAGAGCGAAAGTTAGAGAAAAGGCCAAAAATGTTGCAGAAATGAAGGAGAAGTGAGTCAGACAGTGGTTCCAGGCCGCAACTCACTAGATGTGGTTCCATCATCCACTCACTAGATGTAGTGCTTCCTACTTCTTCCTTCACCTTTATCATTATTTATCTCTGTCTGCCCTCCTCTCTTAGTTCATCCATCTTTCCTGTCAATTTTTATCACTCTTCTTTTCTTTTTAGGTGGCTTTACAATGAGTGGCAAGCCAAATTGTATCCTGTAAGCAAGGAAACCATTTACAACGCGGGGTGGTAACCATATAACAAACCCATACGTGTTCCCTTTGTGCCAACAAGTGGATTGGCAGAGGTTAGTGCCCCTCCCCATAAAACAACTCTTTCAAACGGCCACCCCTTACTGGATTGTGGTGTCTGGCTATAGATGTATAAATTACCAAATTTAATTTTACTGAGATACATATACAGTATTTATCATGAAATAAATTATAGTTTATGATATTTGTTTATAATTGTTATGCTAGGTGTTTTTAGGTCAGCTTCCCATCCTAACAACACCTAGGGAATAGCTGGGTTCCCTTTCTAGACTTGCGCTTAGACACAATGTGAGAGGAATAGGGCATAAAAACACAGGGCAACAACCTTACATGTATATTACCAAATTCCAGATACAGGGAAACTAGACAATCCACGAGACTCTATCCAAAGGCAAAAGCTGGAACTGGCAGGTATATATTACAGGTATCATACAGGATACCGACAGTCTCGGGAATAGACGGACAGACACTGTACTTAAGTGAAGTTGGGATTGCACTTTGTTCTAGGACTGCATGTACTTTATGATAATTATGCACATGTCTCGCATTAGAACTGAATGGAATAGGGTGGTGGAACACCATTTATGTCTCGTCTCAAATTCAGTAGAGTTATGGTAGTTAAACACTGTCACTGTTCTTTATACTGATAGTTACTTTCACCTTGTGGGCAGGGAAGTCACAGTTGCTATAGGGGTGTGGGGCAAGGGAGTGGGCCGACCAAGGGGGTGGCAGCCGAGCGTCGGCTGCATCCCCTCAGGTGTCCTCTCGTCCAGGGGCCACGGGACTACTCGTGGGGGCGTCATCCTCCAGAACGGGCTATGGTCAGCCATGGTGAAGGGCCCTGCACTGGAGGGGCTGGTTACAGGGGTTTGGCCTTCGGGACTGAGGCCAGCTATCTTCTGTAGACGCTCCTGCAGGCGCCTGGTGAGGGAAGGGTTTTGCTCCTCCTTGGGATTGGAGAGGTACCGCCCTGGGGTACTAGGGACGCCATGGAGAGCCCGTCTGCTGTGGTCTAACTCCCACTGCTTCGCCATCAGGGTAGGGCTGCAGTGTTGCTGGTGGCAGGAGTCTGACAGGTGCTGGTCTTCCTCTGGTGCCGGCTGGATGGAGTGCAGCCCCAGGGTCAGGACGGGTCCTCTCCAATAGTCATCTATCGGGAGGTTCTCCTTCTTGAGGCTCCCTTGGTCTGGGGAGTTGAGGGTGGGACTTACTCTGCCACCAGTGGGACAGATCGAGCAGGAGTCTTCCTCAGGTTGTGAAGTCACGGGGGATGAGGGGCTTTTAGGGCGTCCCTCCCTGGAGTAGCTACCGGCCGTTTCCGAGGTCCCTTGGGCAACTGGAGAAGGGGAGCTACAGGCCATCCCTTTCCTGTCGGTGTGGCAATTGGCCGTCACTGGGACCCAATTTCCTGATGGGACTGCAGATGAAGTGCAGTTACCGGCCGTCACCTGTCCATGGGCATAGCTACCGGCCATCGCTGAAATCCCATATGAGGGGCGACGTGTAGGCGAGGGACAGCTACAGGCCATCCCCTGACTACTGGTGTGGCTACCAGCAGTCATCGGTGTCGTGTCCCTTGAGGCAACTGCAGAAGGAGAAAGGGTGTACTGTTCTCTCCCCGCTTGCGGCAACTGGCCGTCACAGGTTCTGCAGGGGGTGTGTGGGCTGCACTATGAGTGGCTGCTGGCTGTGTCTTACTGGTGTGGCTACCAACCATCATTCTTGCACGGCTACAGCCCGTTGCTATTGTTGTGCAGCCTTCGGCCATCATTGGGGTGCTACCAGGAGCTAGTTTATTAGCTCCACCCCGATCCTGATGAAGGCTGGATCGGTTGAAGGGTAATGCACCCAGACTGAGATGTTCATGCTGGGTGCACTCTGTGGAATAGGGGCGCGCGTCTGTGTAGGACATATGCCCATATCGCACGGATGTCGCGCGTGCCCCACCTATCCCTCCATTGTCGCCTCCTGGGGGTGTTGTGATGCCCTTTGTTGCCACGGCTGCTGTTTCAATAATGTCTACAGGTAATATATTTGCTGTACCCCAAACAAAGAAAGAGTCTGAACAATTCAAATGCTTATGTACCATATTCATTGGCAAATTTATGGTTAATGCCAGATAATGTTGGCCTACTACCAATTACCAAAACGAGTATTCATTAGCAAATATTCCACAGTCAGGTCATGAGTAATACCAGAGGCAATCGTACAGACGTCCATTGGCATACGGCATGAACCAGATTCAAACTTATCCAATTCCCCTCCTGGACGAACTCGACAAGAAGTAGCAAGTAGTGCTTAGATTTCCTCACAAATGTAGTGTTCCTAGTATTTCCTTACTCTTGATAAAATATGGTGCCATATAGCTACTTCTATCTATCTATCTATAGCCCGACGCCCTAATCCCGCTTCTGTTAAATGTTAGTTCCACCATGTAACATCACTATTTGTAGTATAGCTGCTCGTAACACTGATACCTACCCATCGCAGAGTGAATTAAGACCATCTCCTAACTTGCCCTTCAGTTGCTCTGCAATCCAGACATACACCCACCCACTCTAAAAGTCAACACAACCACTAAGATTACCCACCCACCCACAAAACCCCACACCTAACCCATGTACCCAACCCACGGTCCATCTCACCTCGTTCATTCACCCACCCATTCTACCTGACCCACACACCCACCTATACCAAACTGTCCGCCTACCACACCCTGCCCACACACTTTTTCAGCCATACCCACCCATCCACCCACTTCGGCCCCATCACCTACTTCAATCGCCCACCTTATTCATTCTACTCACCCACACCGCCTACTCCGTCCACTCACACTACCTACTCCATCCACTCACATCACCTATTACACCCACCTACATCACCTGTTGACCCACCTTACCCACCTACCCCTGTCCACTCTCCCTCTTACTCACCAAACTACCCACCCAGACACCAAGCTTACAGCACTAGAAGATGGCTTGCAACTTCACACACACACACACACACACACACACACACACACACACACACACACACAGATGCTTTCATAGAATAGTGTAGATTAATGGTTCTCAGCGTGGGTCATACGAACCCCGACGGAACCATGATATTTCTCGGGATTCGGTTATCATGGAGAAAATCCACACCCAACTGCCAGGTGTATGATAATATCTTGGTCTATACTAAAATTGTGCTAATTGCAGCAGCATAGTGAAAATTATTAAAATTTACAATACATATCTCATTAAAGAAGTAAGTTTGCATTCAGTGGAATTTCATATTCATTGCATATACTGAGAAACGTTATAAACGCTTGGTGGCATAACCCGGCATCTCTGACATATTCAAGCGACAGACGATTAGTCGCTAAACTGTTTAGCTGCCTCCTATTCTGAACACTCAATGTGCATTTGATTACTATTTTCTCCTGTTACGGAACAGAGAAACATAATGTACACTTTAAGTGAGAATACTAAAAATCACTACTGTCCCATAAAGTTCCAGGTTCAAAACAAAAGAGTTAGGTAAAATTACAAGTTAAAGTTTAATGCACAAACTAACAACAAAACATTCAGGACTCATAAGGATAATGTAATGGCAAAAAACAGGTTAAATATATGGTTAACTGCAATTGCCTCTATTAACACGATATTAGCAAGAGTAAATTTATCTAACTCAGCCCTAATAAAATGAAAATACACTGGGTAATGCTCAGTTAATGCAAGATAAATTATTACAGATACAAAATATTATCAAAAATGACTGACAAAATAGAACCTTTATATAAATCACAAAAAAAAACTCACTAGGCCTAAGAACCAACAACCTATGCTACACAGTACAAGAACAAAATGCAATAACACTTATACTCAAATCACACAGCTGCTAGATGGTTGAAGACTTCCTGAGAAACTCACAATAATAATAACTGTACAGGGGAGGACAGAGATGTGAACAAAATGAGGAGTAGATCTAAGTGGCAATGATGCAGAGACTGAGCTCATTATATAGGGGCCGGCAGAGCTTGATACAACTTGTAAGAAGGACGCACAAATGAAGCCATGGGGACAAAGAGTTGACAATCCCGCACTGAACAACAGAAAGGACGACTTACTCTACTATAACGGTAGAAGGGGGGGAATGAGGCAGAACACGCTCGTGATCAAACATGCAGCATACTGTGCGTTAAAATTACACAAAGGATGATGAAATCATAGGCTATGTAACACCTCCCCACAAAGAAAAAACAAATTTACAAAGGAAATTTCTTATTACTCTAAAACAATCTGTATATGGCATTACAGAATAAGCAAAAGTCTTTCCTAATGTTACAAAACATGAGATCTCCCTAGCACGTTCAGTCATAGGTACTTGCCAGTATCCCTTTAACAAATCAAACTTACTTATGTACCTAGCCTTTCTTATCTTGTCTATGCAATCTTCCACGCGAGGGAGAGGGTAAGTGTCTGTTTTGGTTATCTGATTAACACGTCTGTAGTCAATGCAAAGCCGCTGTGACCCACCTGGCTTAGGGACTAGAGTGACAGGAGAACTCCACTCGCTCTGACAGGGCTCAATCATCTTGTGGTCCAACAGGTAGCCAAGCTCCTTCTGGATGAGAGGAACTTTCACTGGGTTCACACGGTAAGGAGGCAGTTTAATTGGCTTTGCGTCTCCAACATCGACATCATGCATCATCACAGTAGTTCTTCCTGGAGTGGCATGGAACACTTGCAGGTACTCCTGCAGTAATGCCGAAAACTCCTGCCTTTCCTCGGGAGGTAGATGAGAAAGCTTAGTCTGGAGATCATTCATGATATCAGGATTCTTCCCCAAACTATCACTCAGGCTCATACTGCATGGGAGAGCTTCACTTGCAGACTCGGGTGGAACAGCTACAGTGCAGACTGGATTATTTTCGTCCCGCCTGTGATATAACTTTAGCATGTTGATGTGACAAAGTTGCTTGTTCTTTCTACGATCTGGTGTGGCGATGACATAGTTGACATCACTGAGTTTCTTCTCCACGAAATAAGGACCACTAAACTTGGCTTGAAGAGGTTGCCCATGAACTGGTAGCAGAATCAAAACCTGATCTCCTGGCTGAAAGTGGCGTAACCTGGACTTCTTATCATACCAAGTCTTCATCTTCTCCTGAGCAGCTCCTAAATTCTCTCTCGCCAGCTGTAAAGCAGTGGACAGCCGTTCTTTGAACTTCATCACATACTCCAGCAGGTTGACGTCATCTTCCTCCGACAGCCAGCATTCCTTGAGTAGCTTAAGGGGTCCTCTTACTTCATGGCCAAACAGTAGTTCAAAAGGTGAGAAGCCCAGTGATTCATTTGGAGATTCTCTTGCGGCAAATACGACGAATGGAAGACCTTTATCCCAGTCTTTCTGATGTTCCAAACAGTATTTCTTGAGCATCGATTTGAGTGTTTGATGATATCTCTCCAACGCTCCTTGGGTCTGGGGATGGGAAGCTGAAGACGTGATCTGGGTGATGCCCAACTCTTTCAGAGACTGCTTGAAAACATTTGACATGAAATTACTTCCTCAGTCTGACTGTACCTCCTTGGGCAGACCAAACTTTGTGAAGAACCCCAGCATTTCCTTAACCACGTTCTTTGCTGAGATATTTCTAAGTGGAATGGCTTCAGGATAACGAGTAGCCATATCAATCAGGGTCAACACATAAGAAAATCCTGAAGAAGTCTTAGGAAGAGGGCCCACAATATCCACCAACACACGGGTGAAAGGCGCCTCAAAAGGAGGAATGGGAACTAGAGGTGCAACCTTTTCGGTCTGATTACACTTCCCCACAACTTAACAGGTGTGACAAGACTTACAATACCAGGAAACATCCCTGAAGATACCTGGCCAGTAGAAGTGTTTCAAAATGCGTGCCACAGTCTTCCTCACTCCAAGGTGTCCTGCCAAACTGGAATCATGAGCCACTCTAATGATATCCTGCCTACAAACACGAGGGATGACAACTTGATGCCCAACCTCCCATTCACAGTCGGGTGATGCTGTTGGGGGTCTCCACTTCCTCATAAGTACTCCTGACTTTACATAATAACAAGTAGAAGCACCGGCTGACTCTTCTTCACTGCAAGCAGAGTTAGCTAGACCTTTCAACTCAGGGTCAGCAACCTGCAACTCAACCAACTCTTGACGAGACAAATTATCAACACTACGGGGTACTGCCTCATCTGGTGAGTGGTCCAAATTAGCAAGAAAAGTGTCAGCTAGGATAACATCATCATCATTATTATCCTCTAAATCACCAGTAACTTTAGACTTAGCCCTAGTGACAGCACATGCAGGGAACACATCAGGGACATCACAATCCTGGGACGCAGCCACTGGCTCACTAGACAACTGAGGAGCTGGACACACTTGACTTCCACCAATATCATTTCCAAGTAAGAAAGTTACACCTGACATTTGGAGTGTCTCAACGAACCCAACCATAACGGAACCATTAACAAAACCAGACTCTAAATTCACTCTGCACAGAGGGACAGAGAAGTAATTATTCCCTACACCTTGTAAGATTACAGTTTCATCAGAGGAATTAACATTAGAGCCTAGAACACTGGTCAGCATAAGGGATTGGCAAGCACCTGTATCACGATATATTTGAACTGATTTCCTGTCATTACTGTCCAGAGGACTGACAAAACCATCAGACAAGAAATTAGCACATGAACTCTTGAGAGTGTCACCCACGTTACTGCTCAAAAGAGGAGCTCCATCATGAGAATTTAAGTTACCCCTCAAAGCAGGTTCAGTTAACTCAGTTAAAGAATTCTGGGAACTCTCAAGAGTGGACACTAGACCAATTGACTGAATATTTAAAGACTCCTTTTTGTTCACATCACGCTGTCTCCTGAAACATATCTCCGTAGTATGACCAAGCTTACTACAATAAGTACATTTACTTTTCTGAAATCTAGAGGTGAAGCTGGTATTTACTTCCTGAGAAACATCATCTTTATTCTCTTTCCTGTTACCTGTACTCTGAGTAGAGGCAACATACTTACTCTCAGCTTTCCCTTTTTCTCTAGAAAATCTCCTGTGAGTGAGAACATATTCATCAGCTAAAACTGCAGCATCAGACAAATTATCTATTCTTTTCTCATCAAGATATAGGCTTACATTTTTATTTATACACCTCTTGAAGTCCTCCAGCAAAATCATCTGCTTAAATTTACCAAAATCAGAATCTACATTCTTAGAATTTAACCACTGCTCTAACAGATCTTCTTTGATTTTTGCATACTCAATATGGGATTCCTTATCTTGCTTGTAAGTTGTCCTAAATTTTACTCTATAGGCTTCAGGAACAAGCTCATAGGCCTTAAGAATCAAGCTCTTAACTACATCATAATTATCTGATTGATCCTGAGGCAAAGATGCATAAGTTACTTGAGCTTTACCGGTGAGAACAGTTTGAAGGAGTACTGGCCAATACTCCTTGGGCCAACTAAAACCTGTAGCTACCCTCTCAAACAACTGAAAATACTTTGTTAAATCAGATTCATTAAAAGGAGGGACAAGTTTAACATTTTTAGCCACATCAAAATCATCAGAGCTAGATGATCCAGTTCCACCTTGTTTCATGCGATACTCATGGTCTGCCTGAATCCTAGCAAGTTCAATTTGTGCCTGAGTCTGTACCTGTGCCTCTTGAATACGAGCATTTGCCTCCTTAACACAAGCCTCCTTAGCCTGAGACTCAGCCTCCTTAGCATGTGCTTGAAATTCAGCTTCCTTCACACGAGCCTCCTGCAGGGCTAGCTGTAACTTAGCTAATTCAATCTGCGTTTGCTCATTTGGAGGAGTTACATTAAACAAGCTTTCATTAATCATGTCAACAATTTGATCTTTAGAATGATGAGAGTGAACTGCAATTCCCAATGGTTGAGCAACAAGCTTAAGTTCATTCTTTGTTCTGTTTTCTACATCCAACACTGTTTGCACATTTGACAAAAAATCTTTGGCTTCATCAAGTGTAGTAATAGTAGACATCATGAATAAATAACAGTCATAAAATATCAAGCAATATCCTTATGAAAATATCCTGAATATCCTGGCGAGGTCGCCAAATTTATGTTACGGAACAGAGAAAGATAATGTACACTTTAAGTGAGAATACTAAAAATCACTACTGTCCCGTAAAGTTCCAGGTTCAAAACAAAAGAGTTAGGTAAAATTACAAGTTAAAGTTTAATGCACAAACTAACAACAAAACATTCAGGACTCATAAAGATAATGTAATGGCAAAAAACAGGTTAAATATATGGTTAACTGCAATAGCCTCTATTAACACGAAATTAGCAAGAGTAAATTTATCTAAGTCAGCCCTAATAAAATGAAAATACACTGGGTAATGCTCAGTTAATGCAAGATAAATTATTACAGATACAAAATATTATCAAAGATGACTGACAAAATAGAACCTTTATAAAAATCACAAAAAAAAACTCACTAGGCCTAAGAACCAACAACCTATGCTACACAGTACAAGAACAAAATGCAATAACACTTATACTCAAATCACACAGCTGCTAGATGGTTGAAGACTTCCTGAGAAACTCACAATAATAATAACTGTACAGGGGAGGACAGAGATGTGAACAAAATGAGGAGTAGATCTAAGTGGCAATGATGTAGAGACTGAGCTCATTATATAGGGGCCGGCAGAGCTTGATACAACTTGTAAGAAGGACGCACAAATGAAGCCATGGGGACAAAGAGTTGACAATCCCGCACAGAACAACAGAAAGGACGACTTACTCTACTATAACGGTAGAAGGGGGGGACTGAGGCAGAACACGCTCGTGATCAAACATGCAGCATACTGTGCGTTAAAATTACACAAAGGATGATGAAATCATAGGCTATGTAACACTCCCAACACATACTGTATGATTTGGATTAATGAATGAATCACATTTAAGCATTGCCTATCCAGCTAACGGCGGTTATGAGGGGGGGGTGGCATGGAGGTAAAGAAGGCTCAGATGGGGGCTATGAGAAAAAAAAAAATGAGGAACCCTGCTAGAGGAGGGTGGGAGGGAAAAACAGGAGAGACCTAAGATCTAACGTTCTGAGCCATTACCAGAGAGAGAGAGAGAGAAATGGAGAAATGAATTCCCCGAGCTAGGCAACTAAGGCGATATAGCCCCGCTGGGGTTACAGGAGGGAGCTACCCCTCCCGGCAACGGTAGCCCAGGCGAGGCTCGAACTTGCGACCTCCCGATCACAAGTTCAGCGCACTACCACTGTGCTACCGCGCCCCCCAGAGGGAGAGTGAGAGAGAGAGAATGAAAGTTGTATCTGCACTGACCAAAACTAACCATACAAAACAAGACCTATCTCTAGTCTTCATCTATAGTCAAGTCTTCACTTTGCCTTTTGACAGGTAACTGTAGGCATTCATAAAAATATGTGGTTATTAAAATTATGACCAAATGATCATGATGGTGATGATGGTGATGATAGTGACGATGGCGATAATTATGACAATGTTTCTCCAACTAGTACAAAAGACGTTCATGAAGTTTAAAACATATCCACAGGAGGGTCAGCTTATCGGCATATACTTACATGTCGATGACAATGCCAATGATAGGGGAGTTAATTATGAGGCTGAGGAAGGTGGCTGAGAATGTTGCTGTGTACAGATGCCTTCGTTCACATACCAGGTCCCACTGTTGGTAAATGGAGAGCATAATTATTAACTCTTAACGTTTATAATATTCCAGCGTTTGTAACCGCAAACACGCAACACACTTCTAGCCAAACACTTTAATGTATTTTCAGTTCAGGTCTGCAATATAAGAAAACTTCCAATGTTTCATGAGCACAAATGGCCAATTCTGCTTCTGTCTTGCTAAAATTCTTACTAAGACCTACAACCTATTAAGCAGTGTATATAAATTTGTCTGCGGCCACCCTTTGCGGGATTAGGGCGTCAGGCTATAGATAGATAGATAGATTTACTGGTATCTTGCATGTGTGGTTTTCGCCTCTTACATCTTGTTTAGGTGTATGCTGAAAAGAGACGTTTTTGTGATTATGTACTGTACACAAAATATAATAGTTATAGCTCTGATTCTGATATACTTGCCACTAGTTCATCGGTAAAAGCTACCGTTTGAAAAAAATCACTTTTCTTAGCAATTCAGTACACGTAGCCGCTCTGTGTGTGTGTGTGTGTGTGTGTGTGTGTGTGTGTGTGTGTGTGTGTTTAAACTAGCAAGTCATCTGACTGGCAGTGTATATAAATTTATTTCGGTATTAATTAATAGCCTTTCATTCACAAAATGTTTGCAAATACCATCATCTTCGTTTCCATGCCGTTAGTGAGCCCTCGATGACCAGATGTTAAAAAGTAAAACAAATAATTTTCGTGTCACGATTTCCGACAACTTCGCGCCGTTGCACCCGATTTATTTGGCATTTTTCTGACACTCCCTGGGCATACTTCGACTTAATGTTAAAGAACTAGGTCAATATCTATTACCACTGTCGTGAAAGAAACGAGCAAACGCACAGACACATTCACAACTCTCTCTCTCTCTCTCTCTCTCTCTCTCTCTCTAGGGTTGCCATACGTCTGGATTTCCCCGGACATGTCCTCAATTTAGGTGTCAAAACCTTCGTCCGGGAGTAATTTTAAAGTCTCCAAAAGACCGGAATTTCAGTTTCCATCACTTTTTCTCGAAAAATTTAATATACCATTGAACTCTAATGATGAGAGAGAGAGAGAGAGAGAGAGAGAGAGAGATGTGTCACTGGTAGGTGTTGCCAACAATGTTCATTTAGCGCTAGCTGCTAGTTAAACTGTCCTGCCTTTTCCTCTTGTTCAGCCAGGAGCCTTTTTTTTGTTTTGTTTCGTACTTAGTTCTGTTATAACCATAAAATAAATGGTAATTACACACAACTATTGACTTAGTTATCATTTTTACACTGTAGCATTTGTTATTCTTATGATCTTTTCCTGCATCTAAGGCGCTTTAGCATTTTTCAGTCATAACCTATGCAGTTCTGTACTTTGCCTCTTCTCCATTATATTGTAAAAAGATAAAAGACTGTGGTACGGTACAGCAGTACTGGTGTGAAGAGAGAGAGAGAGAGAGAGAGAGAGAGAGAGAGAGAGAGAGATTAGTGTATGTGGGTAGCAAGTCCTCTTGAAGGCATGTATGGTTAAAATTTCCAGCAGCCTCTGCACTCACGACTTTTTGGCTGATCTGCGTTGGGCTGGAGTTAATTCCCACAAAAGTTTTCCGAAGGACATGGAGAGACTATCCTTGAGCAGCAGTTTATTGTACAAGCTTTCGACCTACATAGGTCATCCTCAGGTACAAACTGATGAGAGCATGTAGTCAGACAGATTATATACAGATACATGGGGTGGGAAGATGTGATTTAACGTGATTGATCGGAGGTAGTAGGTCCCAGCCTCTATACCACGTTTATTTATGTGCATCATTGTGTTTGAAATACGAATTACAAATGCACAACCTCCTCTCCCGGCATCCTTTAGTCACTTCCCATTATCATTTTCTCCTGGAACTCCATAACAACCCATTATGTAATTCTCGGAACCAGTGCCTACTCTTCCATTCATATCCCCCATTACTGTATATATAATTATATATAAATATATAGATATTTATGTAGAAGAGAGAGAGAGAGAGAGAGAGAGAGAGAGAGAGAGAGAGAGAGAGATGGGCTGGGAGGAAGGTAGAGTCCCGGAGGATTGGAAGTCAGGTATAATTATTCTCTTGTACAAAGGAAAAGGGGAAAAAGAAGTGTGTGGTAATCATAGAGGCATTTGTATTCTTAGTATAACAGGAAAAGTGTATGGTAGGATACTTATTGACAGACTTAGCGAAGGAACAGAGGAATTAGTTGGAGAAGAACAGGGAGGCTTTAGGAAGGGAAGAGGTTGTGTAGATCAGATATTCATTCTTAGATCTTTAATGGAAAAGTTTCTAGTGAAGGGAAAGAAGTTGTATGCGGCTTTCATGGATTTGGAGAAAGCATATGACAGGGTGGATAGACAAGGATTGTGGAAAGTATTAAGAATATATGGAGTAGATGGGAAGTTGTTGAATGCTGTGAAGAGTATGTATGATGATGCTAAGGCTGCAGTGCGTGTGGATGGTGAACTGAGTGAATTTTTCTCTTTGCAGGTTGAGTTGAAACAGGGATGTATCATGTCTCCATGGTTGTTCAATCTGTACATGGATGGGGTAATAAAAGATGTACAAGGTAGGGTAGTGGATGTTGGAGTGGCCCTGGTGAGAGAGGGTAGTGTTTGGAAACTTCCTGTACTGTTGTTTGCAGATGATACTGTGTTGTTGAGTGAAGACGAAGGGGAGCTGCAGGGCTTGGTGGATGAGTTTGAGAGAGTGTTTAAGAAACGGAATCTATAGGTGAATGTAGGGAAGAGTAAAGTGATGGTCTTTGAGAGAGGTGAAGTCAGTGAATGTACAACGAGGTTGGATGGTGAGGAATTGGAAAATGTGAGTACGTTTAAGTACTTGGGTAGTGTGATGAGTAGGGATGGAAGTTTGGAGGATGAAGTGCTTGAAAGGGTACAGCAGGGAAGAAAGGTTGCTGGTTCCTTGAGAGCAGTGATAAGAAACAGGGAAGTGAGCATGGAAGTGAAAAAGTTACATGACAGCATTGTGACACCAACTCTAACATATGGAAGTGAAGCTTGGACGTTGTTGGAAGGACACAAGTCAAGAGTGAGAGCACTGGAAATGAGTTACTTAAGAGGAGCCTGTGGAGTCACATGGAGAGACAGATTGACAAATGAGGATATAAAGGAGCATTGTGGTGTGGATGTGGATGTGATAGGAAGCGTTAGGAGGAATACACTGAGGTGGTTTGGCCATGTGGAAAGGATGGAGGGTGAAAGACTGACGAAGAGAGTGTATGTGAGTGAGGTGGAGGGGGGGAGAGGGAGGGGGAGGCCGAGGATGAGATGGAGGGATGGGGTGGAGAGGTATACGAGAGAGGGCGGTGTGAGTTGGTAGCAGTGCAGTGAAATGGCGAGGGACACGGCGATGTGGACGCGATTTGTTTGTTGCCACCCCAAACGGGATTGAGGCGTCTGGCAATAGATAAGTAGATATATGAAGCCTCTGTGGTACAGTGGTATAGTGTGCTTTTCGTACACAGGTGAGCCAGGGTTCGTGCCCCTGTGGGAGTATTCACCCAGTATAAACTCTGGGAGTGTTCTCCCAGCCTCGTACTACTTTGGCGGACACAAGGAGTGCTGTGGTTGAACCAGTGTCGCTTACTATAAAGTATGCTTGCACACCAGTCGGTTTGCGCGGGCCGACTACACTTGGTTCACAGACTACACACACATCCAAAGCCACTACAACACTACCAAGCACTTCTCACCCTACATACAATCTCTACCAGACAGCCTAAGCCACTTGGTAGAGATACATTGGCTGTATCGTCCCGACTTCTGTTGGGATAGGCCGGTAATGCTGTGGATACTCAAACGGCTGATGATATATATATATATATATATATATATATATATATATATATATAAAACAGAACGGAGGAAGGAATAACAAAGGAACAGAAAAAAAATATTCCATACACCAGATTACTAGAGTCCTCCATTCATAAAATATCTGTAACAGTCAGACTTGAACAGCTGTAGGTTGAAATTTGAATGGAAACAACTCTGGGGAAGTGAGTTTCAGAGAGATGCACTTCGGGGAATGAAAGAATTCTGATAGGCAGAAGTTCTGCAATATGGCTGTGTGACATTCCAGTCATGAGCACTACCAGATGCCCGTGTAGCATGGAGACGTGGCACAATGGACGCAAGTTCGTCTGAGCATTTGCCATAAAAATATCTGTAAAATAATACAAGGGAGACAACATTTCTTCTTGCTTGTAGGGGAGGTAGTTTATTTTGATAGCAGGGTTATTAATAATTCCAGCAGCTTTGTTCTGAATTTTGTCTAGTTGTTTTAATGCGACCTCTCCGCATCCACTTCACAAGGGTGAGCAATATTCAAGATGAGACTGCACGTGACTCTTATAAATTATAGTTGACTACACGTCAGTCAAGAAATTACGGACTCTGAACAATAATCCAAGTTTCTTTGAGGCGGTTTTGCAAGTGATCTGACACGAGAAGTCCAGCTGGAACTGTCTCCCTCTGTATTTCCTGCTTCCTATGATCTCCAGTCTTTCAAACGCAGTGTGTCCAGGCATCTCGAAATGATCGGATCTTGAATTTGGCTCTCTCTTGTATTTTGTTTTTCTCTTGGAAGGAACAATAATTGCGGGCTCGTGGCCTTTGGTTCCTTCTTCCTCGCATAAAAAAAATAAAAAATAAATTGTTAACCCTACCATGCATGGATAATTTTTAGTAAGTTCTCCAGCTCACGATTTTACTCCACCCCTCCCCACCAGCCCTCCTGCGTGCTGCTGATAACACGTATTCTTGCCTTACTTTCGCCACCCAAACATCTATATATTGCCATGAAACCTAAACCATCGTATTCGCCGATGTTTGTTCTAGCCGATAAGTAAAAAAAATATATAATTAAAAATACGAATGAAAGTACATCAGGCCGGTGTGAATAAACATTTCAGAATGTCAATCTCACTTCCCAACATCCTAGTTTGAATGTTCTCTATCATACAGAAAAATTTTATTAGAAGTTTTGAAAGAGAATTTCATCAGCTTTCTAATGAGCTTTGTTACGTTGTTATACGATTTGTGGTTTTTGAGAAAATAGCAAAAACAAAAGTCATTTTTTACTAAAAACTGATTTTTATTCAGGGAGCTCTACTGGAAAAGTTTTTGCGCACAGTTTATCTTTTTATTTCATAATCTTGTGTAGAGTTTCATGAGTTTTCTCAATGTACCCGCAGATTTTTCATGCGCCTCCTAGTTTACGAGTAAATCGCAAAAAAACTACTGAGTACCCACGCCCGTGCTGCACTCCCATCATGCACGCACAATAACCATTATATTCGCGCCAACATAGCAACAACTTTTCTTCAGGGATATTACATTGTTATGTCCTGTACATATGTAGAAGTCACTGATCTTTATCATGGTTCTTACAAGAAATCGATACGTCCACCAGTTTTCGAGTAAATGCACGACAGAGGTAGAATACTCTTCCTCGCCCACAAGCGAGTTATAAACACTCTCTTTCCCTACCTTACCCACTCCTACATATTTTTGCTCGTTAGGTTTTATTGTTTTGTTTTTTTAACTCAAAGTATACACGTAAAATATCATAAGCTTACTGACAGTGATCTCAGAAACTCAACATGACCTCTAATCTTTTTGCTAGGTACTGATACTGAAGGTGAACTTTCTTCCATCTCATATGTGTGTATGTAAAAAACAATACTTATTTGTGTAAAAAAATATAGAAATAGGTCAATATACAAATCAACAAAATATGGATAACTCACTTCCTCCAGAGGTGTTGAGCTGCTGGCAGGACCTTGAATGGTTTGAAGGTGAGGAGTTATGTAGTGTGTGTGTGTGTGTGTGTGTGTGTGGCGTATTTGTTCTCTCCTCCTTGCATTATATTTGCCTAACACATGCGATGCACACAACAGATTTCTCCATGAACATTCGCTGCATTATATATATATATATATATATATATATATATATATATATATATATATATGGCCATGTGGTGTATTTCTTGTCTCTGATCCTTGTGCTAGGTTTACTCTAAGTCAGTCAATGCATGCAATTTTTCTTGGTGAACACTCTCTTCAATTTTTTATACGTGTATTTCACACTAAACCATACACAATATAGCACTGTCTGAGATTGGTACAAGACCTTTTCACTGAAGTCTGTGATTGCGTGGCGTATTTGTTGTCTCTGATCCTTGTGCTAGGTTTGAGCTAAGTCAGTCAATGCACGCAATATTTCTCTATGAACACTCGCTGAACTATTTTATACGTATATTTCACACTAAACCATGTGCAATATAAAACACTATCACATGAGTCCATCCCAACCTCCTCTATTATTCCCTTCCCAACTCTATGGCGTACATAACCGCCTATTCTCTTAGCGACTATGGCATATCTCTATGATGTACATAATGCCTGCTGTGGTAGGTCAGTTATTTCACTAATCCAGGCACTATATGTTTCACAAATATAAATTCTGCCTTCACTATAAAGGTAAAATACTTACATCATTTACGGGCAGGGTGAAGCAGAGTGGAAACCATGCTGTTACAAACCAGACTCCTGTCTCTAGGCCTAACGGCTGATAATGGGCCCCAGTGCTTTACAAACAATATATCTATGTTCCATAGACACGGTCACTTCACAATATAGTAAAAAACACTGTGCATTCACAATATTTTAATAATGGCTTCTGCCTTGGATGGGAGGGGGGTAAAATGGCAGATTTAAAGGGACGACTGATGCAGCGCTACCCTCAAGTCCAGCTGGTCATGAGATACTGAGGTTTTTCTGCTGCGCATTGTCTCATCAGAGCAGTCACAGTGTTGCCAAGTATTTACTTTGGAGGCGAGACTGGCATGCTAGACCGCACAAAAATTTGATGCAAATCGGCTGAAAACTTAATTTTTGGTGAATTTTTTTCTGCTTCACGTGATTCACGTCATTGTGCGTTTATCAGAAAAAAAAAAAAACATGGAATGCGATTAGCACAACGTGCCCAGGAGGGTTAAGAGAGACACCGAAAATTTCAATCCTTTGGTGATGCGAATATTAGTAGCACTGAAGGTGATATACGAATCTGGCAATATCCGTTTGTTAGTAAATTGTATATATTTGATTTTACATGCATTAAATAAGACAAGGTTGTTTTGTCCCCATTCATTGATCGTAGGTAAGTCGTGATTTATGGAGATGGCTGTACTGAGTTGAGAGTTGGTGATAATAGACCTTGTAAATGGGTGTCTG
Source organism: Coenobita brevimanus (assembly GCF_032717465.1). Classification (NCBI taxonomy): domain Eukaryota; kingdom Metazoa; phylum Arthropoda; class Malacostraca; order Decapoda; family Coenobitidae; genus Coenobita; species Coenobita brevimanus. The sequence continues at coordinate 27,190,163 of NC_137009.1, forward strand.
AGTGTGAAAGAATTATGAAGTGTTGCGTCATCTGCATATGAATGGATGGGATTGTGGGTGACAGATAAGAGATCATTAATATGAACCAGGAACAAGGGTGGTCCCAGAACTGACCCCTGTGGCATCCTGGCGTTAATAGAGTGGAAATTGGAATATACATCATCTACTTTTACTCTTATTTTTCTCTTGCTGAAGATATGAGGAAAGCAGAGGAACAAAAGACTTTAGTCCATAGCAAGGGAGTTTGGACAGCAGGAATCGGTGCCATACTCTGTCGAAAGCTTTAGAAATATCAAGGGCTACTGCATGAGTTTCTCCATGTAGGTCGATCGACTGATGGATGGCATGAGTTAGGAGACTGAGTATGTCAATGGTGGATCTTTCGTCGTGAAACCATATTGTCTATCACTGATTAAGTTGTTGGATTCAAGATGCTTAACTATGTGCTTATTAATTAAAATTTCAAATACTTTACCAAGAGAAGATGTGACAACTATTGGTCTGTAATCAGAGGGGTCAGAGGAACTTCCATCCTTTGAAATTGGGTGGATATTGGCTTCTTTCCATGAATCAGGGAATGAAGAAGTACATACGCATAGTCTGAATAATTTAGCTAGAACAGAGGCAAGTTCTGGGGAACACTTTTTCAAACAATCGAAGGAATTCCGTCTGGTCCTGGAGCTTTGTTGGTAGGTAAATTGTCTAGCATGGATTTTACGTATCTTGTCTGAATTTTAAGTGGCACAATTTCGGAAGTCGAGTTCTAGTACTGGGACGTTCTGGCTGACTTCCTTAATGGTAGAATTTCTGGCAAATGTACTGGCAAAGGTATCTGCTTTCCCATGCGGGTCACTGATAAAGTTGCCATCTGAAGATTTTAGTGGGGGGAATGGATGATGACTTGTTAAAGTTATTATTGAAAGAATTGTGAGCTGACCAGAATATTCTATATCCATTAGGGTTGTTTAGTAGTTTTGATGCTTGATTTTCAAGAAAGTTTGATTTTGCGATATTTAATATGGCCTTTGTATGATTTCTAGCTATTTTAAACTGAGAGAGTGATTCAGATGTTTTTTATTTTAAGTAAGAGTTACGGTATATGCTAATGACTTTTGGGCTGTTGCTCTGGCACAGTTGCTATCAAACCATTTTGGAGAGTTCGATCTTTTAGTGAACTGTTGGTATGAATAAATCCATACCAGCTAGTATTAAGTCGCAAATGTGGGACTGGGTAGAAATGGCATCACTAGAGAAGAAAGACTGTCACGGAATGTCAGCAAGATATTTTCTAAATCCATCCCAGTTTGCCCTATCAAAGTGCTATCAGGTTACCCTGACAGGTTCAGAATGGGGAGGTTTGGGGGGGCTAGCTAATGAGGCTTTGATGATATTGTGGTCAGGGATCCAAGTGGTGACAGTACCTCTATCCTGTACTGATCTGGATTATTTGTCATGAATAGATCCAAGAGATGGGCATTATGGTCAGGATTATCTGGTATTCTGGTTGGTTGCTTTACCAGCTGGGTGAGATTAAACAATTCTGCAAACAACTCGCACTCTAGCCCAGCATCGTCAGTCCTGGCAGAAAGCAATAACCATTCAACATTATGAAAATTAAAATCACCCAAAATGGAAATTTTGGTGCTAAGGACAGGGTTAAGGTTACTCAACTGTGTGGATATGGAGTCAAATACACTAGGTTCTGAAGAAGCACTGGGGAAGCAATAGACTACATAGATATGTTTGGTAATATTTAGACAATTTAATTTATACAATGAGTAATCAAAACTGGATGAAGTTTAAAACAGTGTCAACTGTATATTGAGATTTGTTATAACAACAGGTGCCGCCCTTGTTACGGTTGTGTGTGAGGAGATGGTAACCAGGAAAACAGAATGGAGATATTTCGGTAGAGGGTGAGATTTGTGGTTCTGTGAGGACTAGGGCCTGAGGGGATGTGGACTGTAGGAAAAAAATGAACTGAATTTAGGTTGGTGCTAAGGCCTCGGATATTGGTGAAAAATAAGCCCACTTGGATGAAATCTGTATACATCATGCATACTACAGATTCTATAAGGTAATCCATACTCATAAACAGTTAGCTGATAATTGGCAATATATGAACTTATCTGCCTTTATCCAGGTAGGGTAATATCAGCATGGTGCTTCCTTATCTCAATTCTATCGCTACATCAATGATCACTGCAGCTCTGAACTGTCTGCTTGCACCCCTTCACCTCTGTGACAGGTGCATAGCACCCGTCTAGCAACAAACTCTCATCCCCTTTTCTGTCCAACTCTCAAATGCAAGAATTATCCATTACTCTCAGCCCTTCGTTTATGCAACAGGTCAACTCCGGAACCGTCTCCCTCTGTCTGTATTTCCATCTTCTTATGATCTCCAGTCTTTCAAAAGCAGTGCGTCCAGGCATCTCGGAATGAACATATCTTGAATTTTGGACTCTTTTGTAATGTTTATTTTTTCTTGGAAGTAACAGTTTGTGGGCTCCTAGCCTTTGGTTCCTTCTTCGTTGCATTAAAAAAAAAGTGTTAATGAGTGATTATTACTAATTTGTAAAAACTGTATACATATGGAGAGGACAGAGAGTTATACCGAAGATGATCCGGCAGTCTTTGAATTAACAGAGGAGTTAAATGGGAAATTACTTGTATCAATAGCATTTTCTTTGGTCCAAAGACAACGAAGTTTGAGGTGAAACCAGTAGCACAGGATAAAACAGAGACAACGAAGAGTGAAAACTGTACAGTCACCACAGATTGGGAGTTGAAATAAGTGGACTATGTGTTGACCGTATTCAGCAAGAGCAAGTGCCAGAGGTCTACACATTACGCAGGGAGGATTTTGAAGAAGACTGATAAAGTGCATGACAAGTACTGTATCTGGTGAAATGTAATAGAATTACAGAGGCAAGTAGGAGTGAAGAAAGTCTCCTACATTTACGGGGTCAAGAGTCAGAAGATTATTGTGAAAGAAACTGAGGTAATATTCTTTCGGTAAGAGCTGGAAAGTGCTTTTTATGAATAACTATTGGCCACCGATATTTCGGTGAATGAATGGAGTAAAAAAAAAATACAATGCAAATGATTTACTGCCAATTCATAAGCTAATAATGGTTAGGGAAATTGTTTAGCTTTAAGGAAAAGGATGATTTATATAACTAAAGCTGCAAAGTTTCTGGCCACTGTATTTTCTTATTGTATTAAAAAAAATAACTGTGTGGGATTATGGTACTACAGGATTTACCGGTATAGTCCGCTCCTTTTTTTAGGCGTAAAATCAGTGGTATCCATTGTTTTCCCAATTCATGAATAAAGAAAAGCTTTCTGAAAGCTATAAAATGAAATGGGTCTTTTTTTTTTTTTTTTTTTTTTTTTTACTAGTCCAAGACACGATGTATTTCAAAGATAATTGTAAAGTACTTGAACTTATGCGTTTTGTTAGAATATCTATGATGATTTTGCACGACAACCACTTTCATATCCTGTTTTGCCTGATTTTATGCATAAAAAAGGAATGCTGCTGTCACCCCATTCGTGGGGTAATATCGACAAGGGTTTTTCAAATGCTGCCCATACTGAATTTTAATTTTGAGGAAAATTTTAGGGCTTACAATTTTAAAATATAGTATGTAGTTTCCACATATATCTTTCATACGTTTAATCTGTTGTAATGACAACCAAGAAAATAAGAAAACCGTAATTTTTTCCAATATTAAATCATGGGAGGGTATATGTATGTATATTACACGTCTTATAAAATCTGCTTCCAAGAGATTAGGTGTGCCATCCCGACTCCGTGCCTTCTTTACCCCTGCACAGTTGTTGCCTTTATGCATGAGTTTTACACGTCCCTGTATAGAGTACAACTCTCATGTGAGGGGAGGCTCCAACAAAAAGCTCTTCTCAACAAGGTGGAGTCAGAGTGTTATCATCTCATTAAATCTCCTCCTCGTACTGACTCCCTTCAACCTCTGTCTCTTCACTATAGTGTTGCATCTTTATCTCTTTTCTGTCACTACTTCAATGGTCACTGTTCCTCTGACCTGTCTGCTTCACCACTACGGCAGGCACGTAGCACCAGTTCTGCAACAAACTCTCATCCCTTTTCTGTCCAACTCACTAATGCAAGAGTTAACCGTTACTCCCAGTCCTTCATGTATGCAACAGGTCAACTCTCAATGGCATAACAGTGTCTGTGCCTGAGGTTGTGTCTTCTTCCCTTTATGTAGATGACCTAGAAATATGGCTTGCTGGCTCCTGGTTGTGCGAAGTTAAGAGAAGAATGCAGGTAGCACTGGCCAGGGTTTTCAGGGAGGCAGACAGGAGAGGTTTTTGTTTTTCTAGAAGCTAGACAGTAGCTATACACTTTTGTAGGATAAGACGGGTTCACCCAGACCCTGATTATTTTGTACGTAGCACTGGTGTGTGGAGACCATGTTTCTAGGTTTAATGTTTGACTGTCGGCTTACTTGGGTTTCACATTTGAAACTTCAAAGAGTGTCTTGCATGCAGGCAATTATTATTATTATTATTTTTTTTATGATACTATCTCACACCTCATGCGGTACTGATTGGCAGACACTCCTACACCTTTTTCAAGCATAAGTGGGCTCTAAACTTGACTATTGTTATGAGGTGTACTCCTCTGCTACTGTACCAAAGCTTAGTTTTCTTGATCCTGTGCATGATGCTGGTTTTGCATCTTGCTACTGATGCTTTCAGATCCTTCCCAATTCCTAACTTGTTTGTGGAGGCTGGAGTGCCTCTGTTAGATATTCAGGGTGAGTCACTAATAATTTTTTGCTGGACCCGTGTGAGATGTAAGCCAGACTCACTTGCTACTGTTTGTGTCAGTTTTCCAGTAATATGATCCTCATCCTTGCTCACCACATCTCTTTGGGTACAGGGTCAGGCAAATTCTTAGGGATTTAGGTCTCTCTGCAGAGCCTGTCCACCATGTCCAGCTCCCAGCGATCACTCCCTGGTTCCTTCCACTGGTACGGGTGTGCACTCTATCAACTGTTTTTGGAACATTCTTCCATTCACACTGGCACTGTCCCCGTATAAACAGATGGTTCGAAGTTAAACTCTGGTGTCAGGTTTGGCGTAGCCTTTCAAAATTTTGTGAAGGATGTCTTCATTTAGATTCTTCTATTTTTACTGCAGAATTGACTGCTGTCAATATAGTTCTTTTACGATTTTTAGGGGTTCTGAAAGTGCGCTTTTGGCCCTTGAGCCTCTTGATTCAGCTCGATTCCTGGTCCTTGCCATTCTTGAGTAGGCTTTCCTGATTCAGAGGCGTGGTAAGCTAGTCCAGTTTTGTTCGGTTCCTGTGCATATACAACATGTACAGTACTCGTAGATATGGAGAGCAATGAGAGGGTGGAGACAGTAGCTAAGCTGCGTCTTCTTGACAAGTCCCTGCCAACAACCCATTTCCTTCTTCTAGTAGTATGACACCTTCCTTGAAGTCTGCGAATAGTTCTATGTTGGCAAAGTTAGTGGGATGCTGTTGTTTAAAATAAATTAAAGGTTTTTCAGAGGGTGGATGTGCTGAGGGTTCTTGCTTCCATGCCACGATGATTGGAGGTGGCTGTTGCCCAGATTCACATTGGCCACATAAAGCACACTGATGGGTGTCTGGTGTGTGATGGGGCCCAGCTATATTGTGACTGCTTCATACCCCTTACTGTCCGTTACTTGCTGGTCAAGTGTCTGAGTCTGGGGGACCTGTGTCAGAGGTTTCTCCATAGGCAAAGGAGGACGGATCGTGCCAACTATCTATCCTCGATATTTTGAGCAGCCTCTGGTGCTCCAACTGGTGTTTCAGGTTTTTGTAAAGAGGAGGGCTTCCTGCTTCTTTTATAGGTAAATGACATTCACTTACTTTATTGTCTGTTTTAGCTTTATTTTTACACGGAGGTATCGATTTTTTTTTTTTATACAAAAGATTTAAGTTGTTTTTTTTTAGCTCCATATGATTGAGTTGTTGCAGTGCCAAGATTTATGTAATAATGTCTTTCCATTCTGTGGGTAATCGAGCCAGAATGAATTTTTTATAGCCTGCTTATAACAGTTTTTTTTTTTTATGCGAGAAAGAAGGAACCAAAGGCCGCAAGCCCGCAATTATTGTTCATTCCAAGAGAAAAACAAAATACAAGAGGGAGCCAAAGTCAGGATCCGATCATTTCGAGATGTCTGGACACACTGCATTTGAAAGACTGGAGATCATAGGAAGAAGGAAATACAGACAGAGGGAGACAGTTCCAGAGTTGACCTGTTGCATAAATGAAGGACTGCTAGTAATGATTAACTCTTGCATTACAGAGTTGGACAGAAAAGGGATGAGAGTTTGCTGCTAGACGGGTGCTACGTGCCCGTCATAGGGGTGGAGGAATGCATGCAGACAGTTCAGAGGAGCAGTGACCATTGAAGTAGCAATAGAAAAAGATAAAGATGCAACAGTGCGGTGAAGAGACAGAGATTGAAGAGAGTCAGTAAGAAGGGGAGAGTTAATGAGACGAAAAACCTTTGACTTCACCCTATTGAGAAGAGCTGCATGTGAGGAGCCTCCCCACACATGAGAGTTGTACTCCACACAGGGGCGGATAAAACCCTTGTATAGAGTCAACAATTGTGCAAGGGTAAAGAAGGAACAGAGTTGGCTTAGCACACCTAATCTCTTGGATGCAGATTTTACAAGAGATGTAATAAGATCTTTCCAAGACAAGTCCTAAGTGAATGAAACCCCAAGCATGTTCAAGGATGATGCATGATTAAGCTGAATATTATTAACATTAGTGGGTATACCAGTGGAAGATTTTGACGGGTTGATAGGTGTAACAACTGAGTCTTTGATGCATTAAAAACAACCAGATTATTTTTACCCCAGTCAGAGATACGAGCCAAGTCAGGCATTAGGTGTGCTATAGCCTCATCTCTTGTTTATTGCAGTAACTGCTGAGATGGACCTTGCGGGAACCGAATGGAAAAGTGAAGGGTGGAGTCATCAGCGTATGAGTGGATAGGCTTAGATGTATAGCATAGAAGGTCATTGAGGAATAAAAGGAAGAGAGTTGGCGATAGGACAGAGCCCTGAGGAACACCACTGTTGATAGATCTAGGAGAAGAATGGTGGCCGTCTACAACAGCGGCTATAGAACGACTAGAAAAGAAGCTAGAGATGAAGGCAGAGATATAAGGATAGAAACCGTGAGAGGGCAGTTTGGAAATGAATGATTTATGCCAGACTCGATCGAAAGCCTTTGAGATATCAAGTGCATTGGCAAAGCTTTCGCCAAAGTACCGAAAGGAGGATGACCAGGAGTCTGAAAGGTACGTGAGAAGATCGCCAGTGGAGCATCCCTGACGGAACCCAAATTGACGATCAGAAAGAAGGTTGTGATAGGAAAGATGCTTTAAAATTTTTATGTTAAGAACTGACTCGAAAACTTCTGAGATACAAGAGGTTAAAAGTAAATGGACGATAGTTAGTCACCCTTCTTTGGGACTGGCTGAATAAGAGCAAACTTCCAGCAAGAAGGAAAGGTACAAGTTGATAGACAAAGGCAAAAGAGTTTGTCTAGGCTGAGTGTAAGTACAGAAGCACAGTTCTTGAGAACAACAGGAGGGATTCCATCAGGCCCATATGCCTTATTAGTATTGAGCGCAGTGATGGCAGAATATACATCAGCTGAAGAAATTTTAATGTCAGCCATGAGTCAGAGGGGGGAAATGATGGAGGAACAGCACCAGAATCATCTAAGGTGGACTTGGAGGAGAAAGTCTGAGCGAAGAGATCTGCTTTATCAGTAGAAGAAATAGCTACAAAACCATCAGAGTAGAAAAGAGGAGGGAAGGATGATGAGGTAAAGTTGTTAGAAAGGTTTTTGGCAAGGTGCCAGCAGGAGCGGGAAGAATTCGAGTTGGAGAGTTGAGAGCTTTTAGTACAGATGAAATTATTTTTAGCACAGCGAAGAACAGACTTAGTACGATTCCGGCCAGAAACGTATTAAAGATGTGATTCAGGGGTGGGTTGGCTCCAGTACCTTTTATAGGTTCTCTCTTTGTTGCGGACAGCATTAGAACAAGCGTGATTAAACCAAGGCTTTCTTGCATTAGTCAGAGGATATGAGAAAGGAATGTATGCTTCCATGCCCGAGAGAATAACCTCCGTAATGTGCAAGGCACACTCAGATGGCTCCTGGCCATGGAAGCAATAATCATTCCAGAAAAATCAAAGAAGTACTGCCTGAAGGTCTCCCAATCCGCAGCTCGAAAGTGCCACAGACGACGTTTCTTTGGAGAGTCCACAGGTCGTATAGGAGCGATAGGACAGGTTAAGATGCTTAGCTTGTGATCGGAGGAGCCCAATGGAGAGAAAAGATTAACAGTGTGAGTAGGAGGATTAGTTGTAAGGAGGAGGTCAATTATCTTGGAGCTCTCTCTAAGGTGGTCAGGAATACGGGTACGGTGCTGTACAAGCTGCTCTAGGTCATTAAGGATAGAAAAGGTGTAGGATTGTTCACCTGGTGGATCAGTGAAAGGAGAGGAGAGCCAAAGGTGGTGGTGAATATTGAAATCTCCTAGAATGGAGATTTCAGAGAAAGGAAAAATGGATAGAATGTGTTCCGTCGGAGAAGTAAGATAGTTGAAGAAATTTGGATAGTCAGTAGAGTTAGGAGATAAGTAAACAGCGCAGATATATTTAGTCTGAGAATGACAGGAAAGCCGAAGCCAGAGTGTATAGAGTTCAGAATAATCGAGTTCAGGAATATGAAAGCAAGATAAGTCGTTGCGTATATATACACAAGAGCCACCTTTAGCTTTGGAATGAGTATAGAAAAGTAGGAGGATACAGAAAAGAGTCTCCTGTCAGTTGCCTCAGACAGCTGAGTCTCAGTTAGAAAAAGAAGCCGAGGTTTAGAGAAGGAGAGGTGGTGCTCAAAAGAGCAAAAGTTATAGGAAAGGCCACGAATGTTGCACAAATGAAGAAGAGAGTCAGACAGTGGTTGCAGGCAGCTCGAGTCGTCACCTGGAGAGGGGCAGAAGGTGAAGGCATTTATGCCCCCCCCCCCCGGGGACTCCGAGGCCACATGTTGTGCTGCCATGATTTTTTTTAAATTTTGGAAAAGGAAGTGTAGTGTGTACTGTGCATGTAGTTTGGTGTTGATAGTTAGAGAAACTTGTATTGGAGAGCATGCTGGTCTACACTCTGTGTTACTGAGACACTGAAAAAGTTCAGCAAAGGGGGATGATCGGGACGTAGTCCGGAGGTCTAAGGAAACGGGAGCTTCAGCTCTCCCTGTCATCAGCTTTCCATCCCCCTTGGGAGTACTGTCCTACTCGACTGGTGCTACAGTTTACTCCTTCCAAATATAGAGACAATAAAGTTTTTTTGGTGGCTCTGTCTGAGTGTGTGTGTGTGTGTGTGTGTGTGTGTGTGTGTGTGTGTGTGTGTGTGTGTGTGTGTGTGTGTGTGTGTCTGTTTTACGAAAATATCTCTGAAAGTTGCGGACGAATTTTCACCAAATCTTCAGGAAACAGTAACTGTGTGAATATGCGTAAGGATGTTACTTCAGGGGAGGATTTCATCAAAAGTGACCAAATTCCAGCCACCATACAGGATATTTTTTAATGTGAACTTATTTTTTTTGTGAAACCCAGTGACTGAATTCTGTAGTTTTACGAATTCTCTTTAAATTTGGTTTGTTGGTAGCTTGTATATTAGCCAACAACATTTTGTTGGGCGTCTAGCATTCGGCCCCCAATAGCTGTTGTTTCATTTGTCTGTGTTCATTTGTTTGTGCTCTACAAGTCACAGTTTTGAACCAATTATGAGGACTGCAGTATCAAGAGAATCCCCTCCAACTGACGGTGTGTCCTCGCATTGATTGTCAACATGTTCAGGCCAACCCCAAGGTCACAGTGATAAGTGTAAGGTTGGTTCCTTGAAACAAACCTTGTTTATATGAGTATAAGCATAACATTGCTGTAAGCAATACAACCCACGGGAAATCTACCAAGTGCAGAAAGAAAAAGTCATTAATTTAATATGCATCTGTGTTTTGGTGTACCATATTTTGGTGTGAGCAAGTGAGTGGGGCAAGTTCACCTTTTATATGCTAAAGGATTAACGTAACGTCCACCAGTGAACAAATCACAGTTTAACAGAGCGGTTGCAAAACCTGCGATAAGTGCATAGCAAATAATCCACTTCACACAATCATATGAAGCTTCGTCTTGGAGGCCCGAAAAAGGAAACATGCAACTAATGTTATCACCTGCAGATGTCTGTCATTGCTGTATTTATCTTATAATATTTCAAAGATATTTGTTGTACAGGGTGACCCAGATAAACCTCCCACATTTCAAAGGTAAATTAAAAAAAAATGGTTAAAGATAATCAAAATATTATTTGCACACATGAAACTTCATTCAATACAGTTTTTATTCATCATGTTTTAAAGATGACATCCTCCAAATGGTGGCCATCCGTTGTCTATACACGCTTGGAGGCGATTTCTGAAGGCTGCCATGGCTCAACGGGTCATGTCGGGTGGGACAGCGGCTATCTCCTGCTGAATAGCAACCTTAAGGGCTTCAAGAGTTTGGGGTCGATGAGTATACATTCGTGATTTAAGGTAGCCCCACAGAAAAAAATCACAAGGGACGAGGTCAGGCGAATGGGCCGGCCACCCAACATCGCCGTGCAGCGAGATCACCCGATCCGGAAACATTTCCCTCAGCACTTGCAATGATCTTCGAGCTGTGTGTGCCGTAGCTCCATCTTGCTGAAACCACACATCGAGTTCAAGCTCAAGATGTTCTTGAAGGCCTTAAGGTTGCTATTCAGCAGAAGATAGCTGTTTCACCTGACATGACACGTCGAGCCATGGCAGCCTTCAGAAATCGCCTCCAAGCGTGTATAGACAACGGATGGCCACCATTTGGAGGATGTCATCTTTAAAACATGATGAATAAAAACTGTATTGAATGAAGTTTCATGTGTGCAAAAAATATTTAGATTATCTTTAACCATTTTTTTTTTTTTTTTTATTATTGAAATGTGGGAGGTTTTTCTGGGTCACCCTGCATTTGCATTTCTCTCCAGACATAAATATTTCGCTACATCACGCACAATTCTAAGACTTCCTTTTCAAGAAATGATCACTCAGGCCAGTTGGCATGTACTACATTAAATTTCAATCCAACTCAGACATCCCAGGCTCATCTTTCTAGATGCGGGGATGTCTCTAGTGATGGTTTTCTTCATTGTCCTTCACTAACGCTGTACACAAATGAGGTGCTTCACTCATGTAGACTTTAATGAGGCCCCATATAATGGCCCTGATGGGCTCACATCTGTCTAATAGTTTTGTCCTCGTTGCCACTTGGTGCTGCCACGTAGCAGTATGTGCAGGAGACAGTCGAGACCAAACTAAGCCTTTCTCCCCACGAAGCAAGACTGCTTTAACCTAGTCTGGACAGGTTGAGCTGCTTTGCCAGAAGCTATGCAGAAAGTACTGTGACCAGTCTGGACTGATGTGCTGTATAAAGCTTGCAAAAGCATCAAACTATTGTGACACTTGTTGTCCTGCACCCAGGTGGTGTTCAGAGACAGAGTGATAGACACATGACAATAAAAACAACAATTTCTTTACCTCCCTGGAGAGAAGGAATTAAAAGACATTGATGGAGAAGGCCAAGGAAATGGATATTTGCTATTTACTAGTCTGATAATGCTTCACAACCTCAAAGGTTCGCTCACCTGAATCCCAAACCTCTCATACAACTATGAACTGTTTATATATATATATATATATATATATATATATATATATATATATATATATATATATATATATATATATATATGTATGTATGTATGTATATTATCATCATCATCATCATCATCAGCCGTTTGAGTATCCACTGCAGGACCGGCCTATCCCGACCGAAGTCGTGACGATACAGCCAATGTATCTTTACCAATTGGCTTAGGCTGTCTAGTAGAGATTGTATGTAGGGTGAAAAGTGCTTGTAAGTGTAACTGTAGTGTTGTAGTGGCTTTGGATGTGTGTGTAGTCTGTGAACCAAGTGTAATCGGCCCACGCAAGCCGACTGCGTGCAAGCATACTTTATAGTAAGCAACACTGGTTCAACCACAGCACTCCTTGTGTCCATATATATATATATATATATATATATATATATATATATATATATATATATATATATATATATATATATATATATATATATATGGCCCCTGGTGGTTTAATGGGTAATTGTTGTGCTCCAGTCGGATTGAGCCGGTGAAGGTTTATATCCAAGGAGTGGTTGGGGTTGATTGCTCATATAATGCCACTCAGGGATGAGTGAGACTGGTCACTCTCATCTCAAATGTCGGGGCCAATTGCCTAGCCCCGGGCTCCTACGCTCCTCATGGGGCAATGTAGGCTTGGATGATGGATGGATGGATGGATGGATATATATATATATATATATATATATATATATATATATATATAGTGAAAAGGAATACTATCTATCTGTATATTGCCAGATTCCTCAATCCCGTTCGGGGTGGCTACAAACAAATCGCCTCCACGTCGACCTGTCCCCCGCCATTTCACTGCCCCTCTCCCAACTCACCCCCCTCTCTCATATACCTCTCCACCCCATCCCTCCATCTCATCCTCGGCCTACCCCTCCCTCTTCCCCCCTCCACCTCACCCACATACTCTCTCTTCGTCAGTCTTTCACCCTCCATCCTCTCCACATGGCCAAACCACCTCAGTGTATTCCTCCTAACGTTTCCTATCACATCCACATCCACACCACAACTCTCCTTTATATCCTCATTTGTCAGGCTGTCCCTCCATGTGACTCCACAGGCACCTCTTAAATAACTCATTTCCACTGCTCTCACTCTTGACTTGTGTCCTTCCAGCAACGTCCAAGCTTCACTTCCATACGTTAGAGTTAGTATTACAATACTGTCATGTAGTAACTTTTTCACTTCCATGCTCACTTCCCTGCTTCTTATCACTGCTTTCAAGAAACCAGCAACCTTTCTTCCCTGTTGTACCCTTTCAAGCACTTCACCCTCCAGACCTCCATCCTTACTCATCACACTACCCAAGTACTTAAACGTACTCACATTTTCCAATTTCTCACCATCCACCCTCGCTGTACATTCACTGACTTCACCTCTCTCAAAGACCATCACTTTACTCTTCCCTACATTAACCTTTAGATTCCGTTTCTTACACACTCTCCCAAACTCATCCACCAAGCCCTGCAGCTCCCCTTCGTCTTCACTAAACAACACAGTATCATCCGCAAACAACAGTACAGGAAGTTTCCAAACACTACCCTTTCTCACCAGGGCCACTCCAACATCCACTACCCTACTTTGTACCTCTTTTATTACCCCATCCATGTACAGATTGAACAACCATGGAGACATGACACATCCCTGTTTCAACCCAACCTCCAAAGAGAAACATTCACTCAGTTCACCATCCACACGCACTGCGGCCTTAGCACCCTCATACATACTCTTCACTGCCTTCAACAACTTCCCATCTTCTCCATATATTCTTAATACTTTGCATAATCCTTGTCTATCCACCCTGTCATATGCTTTCTCCAAATCCATGAAAACCGCATACAACTTCTTTCCTTTCTCAAGAAACTTTTCCACTAAAGATCTAAGAATGAATATCTGATCTACACAACCTCTTCCCTTCCTAAAGCCTCCCTGTTCTTCTCCAACTAATTCCTCTGTTCGTTCTCTAACTCTGTCAGTAAGTATCCTACCATACACTTTTCCTGTAATACTAAGAAGACAAATGCCCCTATGATTACCACACACTTCTTTTTCCCCTTTTCCTTTGTCTATCTATCTATCTATCTATAGCCCGACGCCCTAATCCCGCAAAGGGTGGCCGCAGACAAAACGCCTCCAAGTCGCTGTCACTCACCATTTGACTACCCTCCTCCCAACTCACCCCCCCATCCCTCATATACCTCTCAACTCCATCCCTCCACCTCATCCTCGGTCTACCCTTCCCTCTCCCTCCCTCCACCTCACGTACATACACCCTCTTAGTCAGTCTTTCATTCTCAATTCTCTTCACATGTTCAAACCACCTCAGTGTATTTCTCCTAATATTCTCAACCACATCCACATCCACCCCACAACGTTCCTTCACTTCTTCATTCGTCAACCTGTCCCTCCATGTCACCCCACATGCTCCTGTCAAGTAACTCATTTCCACTGCTCTCACTCTTGACTTGTTCCCCTGTTGCAAGGTCCACGCCTCGCTTCCATACGTCAGGGTAGGGATCACAATACTATCATGCAGTGACTTCTTAACTTCCATACTCACCTCCCTATTTCTCATCACTGCTTTCAGTGTACCAACAACCTTCCTTCCCTGCTGTACCCTTTCACGTACTTCATCCCCCAAAGTTCCATCCTTAATCATCACACTACCCAAATACTTGAGTGCACACACATTCTCCATATCCTCACCATCCAACCTCACTGCACACTCTGTGACTTCATTCCTCTCAAACACCATAACTTTACTTTTGTTTACATTAACTTTCAGATTCCTCCTCCTACACACTGTCCCAAATTCATTCACCAAACCTTGCAACTCCCATTCATCTTCACTCAGCAGTATTGTATCATCAGCAAACAGCGACACTGGAATCTTCAAAATCTCACCCTCATTCATTAGAGCCACCCCCTAATCCACTGCTCTATCTTGCACCTCCTTTACAACCCCATCCATGTATATATTAAACAGCCATGGAGACATCACACAACCCTGTTTCAGTCCCAAACTGAGATCAAAGAACTCACTCAGCTCACCATACACTCGCACCGTAGCCCTAGTTCCCTCGTACATACTCTTCACAGCACTCAACAATTTCCCCTCCACTCCATATATTCTTAATACCTTCCACATACCTTGCCTATCTATTCTGTCATAAGCTTTCTCCAAGTTCATGAAGGTAGTATACACTTTCCTTCCCTCCTTTAGATACTTCTCCACTAAACATCTAAGAACAAATATCTGATCTACACACCCTTTTCCCTTCCTAAATCCCCCTTGTTCTTCTCCAACTAGCTCCTCTGTCATATGCCTAACCCTATCAATGAGTATTCTACCATATATTTTACCAGTCACGCTAAGAAGGCAAATACCCCTATGGTTACCACATACTTCTCTCTCCCCTTTTCCTTTGTATAAAGGAACAATTATACCTGATTTCCAGTCCTCTGGAACCCTTCCCTCTTCCCAAGCCAATCTACACAACTTCCATATCCACTCCACAACAATCTCACCCCCATACCTAAGTATTCCACCACACACTCCATCAATTCCTGGGGCCTTTCCCAACTTAATCTTCTTCATCGCTTCCACTACTTCAGCCCTACTGATCTCTTCCTCCCTCCTCTCATCTCTTCTTCTCCCAGCCATTGCCCAACCACTTATACTCGCACTGCTCTCACTCTCTACATTCAACAAATCCTCAAAGTGTTCCCTCCATCTCCTCAATTTCTCTCTCTTCTCCACCAACAATCTATTATTACTATCTTTCACTCCCCTACTATTTCCCCTTTCACACTGCCTTACTTTCTTTACCTCCTTCCAAACCAATTTCTTACACTTCCTCCATTTCACACTCAGATTCCTCCCAAACTCTTCATCCACATTCTTCATACTCTCCTTCACCAGTCTCTTAACCTCCCTTCTCATGCTCACATATACCTCTCTCTCTTCTCTCTCTCATCTTCTCCCTTACCTCTACACGCTAACCATTCACTATATGCCTTCTTCTTTTGTTCCACAGCTCTTTTCACCTCATCATTCCACCATGGTGTCCCTTGCACACCCTTGCATTTCCTCCTCACTCCACAAACCGCTTCACATGCTGTCCCTATCTCTTCCGTGAATATCTTACATACGTCTTCCACCCCTTCCATCTGCTCTAGCTCATACCTTCCCAATCTTTCTTCCTCTATGCTCTTATACTCTTTCATTTTCTCACTATCTTCCATTTTCTCCACTCTTCTCACAGGAGCTGCTTCCTCCTGTCTTCCCCTTCGTCTCCTCAACCACTTTCCTTGCAGCTCTACCT
Organism: Coenobita brevimanus; assembly: GCF_032717465.1. NCBI lineage: Eukaryota > Metazoa > Arthropoda > Malacostraca > Decapoda > Coenobitidae > Coenobita > Coenobita brevimanus. Next base: position 27,206,348 of record NC_137009.1, read on the forward strand.
TGGCCATCACTAAGTGATGGTCCGAGACTCCATTCCCCCACTCTCTCCACACTCTTGCATCCAACACTTGTCTTCTCATTCGCTCATCCACACACACGTAGTCTATCATTGCCTTTCGTTCAACAAGTTCACCATCCATCCTCCTCATTACTCTCCATGTATACCGGTGGATCATCTATGACGAAAGTAGGTGTTGGCTATTGCCAACCCCTTACAAGCACAGATGTCCACCAAAGCACTACCATTCCCATCTACTTCAGCTGGCACACCCCACTGACCAACCACTCCATCCACTCGTACATTCCCAACTTTGCCATTCATGTCTCCAATCAACAGCACTCTCTCGCTCCTCTGAAACTTGTCCAAACATGCTTCTACTCTTGCCCCAAACTCATCTTTCACTCTTGCCACTCGATCCTCTGTCGAAGCATACACACATACAATCGCCCACGCTTGTATGCCTACTTTCATCCTCACCCATACAGTCCTTGCACCCACTGTTCCATACTCTCTTATATTCTCCTTCCACTTCTTGCTTATCATCAGACATACTCCCTCTCTTGCCCTCTCATTCTCATTGACTCCCACACATATACCTAAACCATATTCCCATTCTCTCACCCTTTCACCTTGCCATTTAGTTTCAGTCAATCCACATATATCCACTTTTGCATCCTCAAGCACCTGAACAATCTCTCTCTCTTTCACTTAATCATTTCCTTTGTACAAGGAAATAATTATACCTGACTTCCAATCCTCCGGAATACCAAAGCTGAAAAAAACAGAATCATTACTTCATTTATTTTAATTTTTTTCTTAATGTGAATCAGAAGAAGCCAAAGGCTAGGAGCCCGCAAACAATTCCTTCCAAGAAGAAAAACAAAAACAATACAAAAGTGAGCCAAATTCAAGATCCGTTCATTTCGAGATGCCTGGACTCACTGTGTTTGAAAGACTGGAGATCACAGGAAGTAGGAAATACAGACAGAGGAAGACAGTTCCAGAGTTGACCCGCTGCATAAATGAAGGACTAGGAGTAACGGTTAACTCTTGCATTAGAGAGCTGGACAGAAAAGGGATGAGAGTTTTTTGGTAGACGGGTGCTACGCGCCTGTCATTGAGCTGGAGGGATGCATGCAGACAGTGCAGTGGAGCAGTGACCATGGAAGTAGTGATAGAAATGAGATAAAGAGGCAATAGTGTGGCAAAGAGACAAAGGGTGAAGGGAGCAATTAAGAGGAGGAGAGTTAATGAGATGAAAAGCCTTTGACTCCACTCTGTTGAGAAGAGCTGTATGTGGTGAGCCTCCCCACACATGAGAGTTGTACTCTACACAGGGGCGAATATATCCCGTGTAGAAAGTCAACAACTGTGCAGAGGGTAAAGAAGGTACGGAGTCGGCTTAGCACACCCAATCTCTTGGCAGCTGATTTTACAAGAGATGTAATATGATCTTTCCAAGATAAATCCCGAGTGAATGAAACCCCAAGCATATTCAAGGATGATACAGACTTGGGCTGAATATTATTAAACATTAGTGGGTACTCCTGTGGAAGATTTTGGCAGACGGTTTGGTAACAACATGCAACATCTTTAACCCTTGGCCGCTGGGGGTTCCCGGCCGCTGCCCACTCCTCCCTATAGAGGATTCTAATAGAAAAAATACCCTTATTTCAAACTCTAATATCTATCAAACTATAAGAGCTAGAGAAACAAATAAAACTCATTAGACTCACCAACTATTTCTCTTTCCAGTGAAGGTATCCCGGGGTCTCTAGGTGGTCCCGTCGATGAGGAAGGATGAGTTAAAGACAAGTGGTTTTTCACGTTTTGGCAAGAGGCTCTGACCGCGCACCACTGGCCGTGGCCTTGGCCTCGGTAGCTAGCGTTGGCAGCACTGACTGGAGTGCTGATCGTAACACTACATGTGCGTCCTTCAATGGAATGTGGCATATTCTACTTGTTTTTCTACTTCTCCTTACTCACCGTCGTAAGAATGAGTCATCACCCTGTCCATGTAGCTCCCCCTAAGGTTTACCACCCGTTCCATAGTGCCACAATGCCCCGTAGGTGTGTGGGAATGGAAATATGTCGTTATTTTTCTGTACTCCTTCCGTAAATTATAATATTTTCCCATTACTAAGACACATAGAATTGCACTTTACATCACGAGTACGGGTAATTGGACTTTGACAAGTAAATGCTGTTGTTGTTTCATGCATTATCACTGAGTATGAGGTAATTATTTGTACTATAATTCAGAATGCTTTGTTTTAATCAGGGTTATATTGAAAATCATATAAATGTTTTGCAGAAGTTACATTATGTGTACTTCACATCACAAATACACTGATGCTCATATTTAGCACAATTCCCCTGAGTATTGAGTGAAATTATTTAGTTATACCCAAGCAGGTAATTTTCTCTCTGGCCTGCCCACAAGTGGTTTTCTTTCAGGTAACAGGTAGGATACACTGATGCTCAAATTCATCAAAAATTTCCCGAGTATCAAGTGAAATAATTTTCTTATAGATATTTCTCTTTATGGCCCACTCACAAATGGTTTTCTTTCAGGTAACAGGTAAGCTAACTCAAGGTATTTCCAACAATTTTCTTACCAATATCCAATAAACAGTATCCCTTTTTGCACTGCGTTTGGTTGTGCAACAGATGTGGCACCACCTGTATGCCAGACGACCTGCTGTGGTTCTGCCAATCTCCACAAGCTTGTGCCACCAGTATTACTCAGCACAGCTGAGCCTGTCTGCTGTAGCTGCTGTCCCCTGCCGAACACCTGTCACCTGAGCAGTTGAATATTCCTCAAGGAGTTCCCGTGCCAGCTCTCTCTCAAACTCTCGTAGAGAGAGAGTTTTCCTGACGAGCTCCTTGAAAAGTATGAAACTGTTCAGAACGGCAATATCATGTAGGTGTAAAAATGCCTTCTTGTACCACCTGCAGGATTTACGTAGGTAAACTACATCACCAATTTGCATGTCCGATTTTTCAACCAGACGCATATTGATATGGTAATCGTTGACTGCATTTGGCTTTATCACGGGTTCCCTGGTCCTATAGTCTGTTTTCCCAGTTTCCTCCAACACACTATTATGTACTGTAGACAACATGTCAACTCGTCTCTTGTCATGCCAGAAAAGGGCCTACATGTTGCCACATTTCTTAGTAAGAAGGGCTCCTTTCTCAGTATCTGCCAGAAATACTGGGAAATTCTTTCTCTTGGTCCTAACAGTTCCAGAGGACCTAGTCCCACAGTCAAGCAAATACTTGGTCAATGCCAGGGCAGTGTTATAATTATCGGCAGACAGAATGTGGTGCCTGTTGAAATACCTTTCCATCAGCACTTTCATTACCAATGCAGAGAACCCATGAGGATCATCGCTAGATATATCAACATCTGTTGCCAAATAAACTATCACATCCAGCACATATCCAGTTTTATATTCACAAAGCACAAAGAATTTGAGTCCAAATCTGTGTTGCTTTGACGGCACATACTGAATAAATGCCAGCCTGCCCCTGAATAACACCAATGACTCATCAATAACCACTTTCTGGAATGGACGAAAAAATTCTGGAAAATGACTCATTGAGCATTGTAAGGATTGGTCTTATTTTCCATAACCTGTCGTTCGGTGCAGGCCCGTAATTTCGGTTGAAGTGTAAGAACCTCAGGATGGCCAGGTACCTATCACGGGCCATATAATTGCCGAAGACAGGTGTGCCCACGAGTTCATCCACCGACCAATAGTTGTGGAGCACATGTTTTCTAATGTGTGTCATCAACATTGTCAGGGCTAGCCACACAAACAGCTCCCCCACCTGCACAGGTATCCAATCACGCACATGCATGCCCTTGCTGGCAGCCACATCCAGCCACCGCACACACTTGGCCTGGTGGAAATTTATCTCATCCACCAGGTACTGCATTACTGCAGTTGTGAAAATTGCCTTAACAGACTGATAATAGTCCAGGGTGTGGGGGAAAGCTCATCCTTCTGCACACCTGCACCCTCCTCATCAAATGCCGGCACAAACGGCTCAAAGCTGGCACCATCCTCCCATACAAATGTGTCAACTCTACCCACACGTGGTAGAGCCGGCCGTCTGGCACGCCCACGGGCAGGGGGTGGGGAGGAAGGAGAGGGAGAGGTGTGGGAGGTGGGGAAGTAAGCGGGTGATAACTCACCTGATGCGGAATTTTCCTGGGGAGACGCTGGGCACTGATTATCTCCATGTGGGAAATACCACTCCCAAAGGGCCTGATTGCAGAGATTCAGCCTTTGATGTGGTGGGCTGAGGTGTTGGGGAGTGCTGAAGGATGATACGTCAGCGAGCAGGTGGTGAGAGTGTGGGGGAAAAAGCTCTGTGGTGTTTATTCCGCAGGTGACTGCCAGGTCTGCGACCGTCTTTCCGATGTTCTGGGTCATATATCGTCCCCTCATCACTGAATTTGTCACTCTCGTAGGCCCTTCCCTCTTCCTGGAGAAGTCTCAGAGCCTTCTCTGGCGTTGGAGAGCGAGTAGGAATCAGAGGACGAGAGAGCTCACTTTCCACACGGTAGCTCTTCCTCTCCTCCAAGGATGTATTCTCCCTGAGTGTCTGAGATGATACGGGGTTGTCCAAGGCATGTCAAATTGCACTATCACTTATCCCTTTCCCTATCACTAAGGGCTGAACTTTCGCAGGGGTCAATGAGGCGATCGGCCCTTCATCAGGTGCGAGGGAATTGGACATTGGCAAGGAAGAAGACATGGCTCCTGACACTACCACTGCCGTGTACAGACTGAACCGCATAACTGCGGGGTCCCTGGGGGTCCTACCTACCAGGTAGGTATTATAGAAAATGGTCACGCATTCAAAGGGTGATGGTAAGGTGAGTGCGGTGTATCAAGTCATCCAGCAGCGCTCCACACCCAGAATCCTGAAGTCCATACCCGTCACCCAGCGGCGCTCCATACCCAGAATCCTGACGTCCATACACGTCAGCCAGTTAAGGGTTAAAACCTAAAACATAAACATAAGGCAACACAACGCTGTTACAACCCTCTATCTGACCATGCATGTACCCCCACCTAACCAAATGCATAACTGCCCTCAACCCCCCATCATTCTTTTAATGGTGGGCGTAAGGAGAATGCCTCGAGAACACATAATCTGGGCCCTTCAGATTTCTTGCACAGGTTGGCTTGAAATCTCTGGAAACCTTTTTTTTTTTTTTTTTTTTTTAACGTTTTCATTATTTAAAAAAGTACCTAAGACACAACATTCTATCTATCAAAAGGAACCAAGTCACTATAAAACACATAACTATGTGGAATTTCTTGACTCTATAGTGAATACTTTCCAAGTTCTAGCCTGGAAACGAGATCTCTATGCTCGGCCAGACGCCCTGCCACCCAATCCTAAGGAGGAACTCCTATTGATCCCAGTGATAACAAAACACTCTTCTAACTTTGTCAGGTGGATGGTAGCCTAAAAAGTCGCCCTTGTAGAACAGGATGAGTGATAACTAAAGAGATTGCTTTTAAATATAAAACAGGAACCATTAATCATACAGTCCTTGTAAATATTCATTAAAAAAATTATTGCGTCAAAATAAAACAATCTCGAAACCCCAGCAGTGATTGCCAAATCAATTTATAAAAACAGGTAAATGAAATAATGAAATATAATAGGTATACCAAATAAATAGTGTATAATTAATGGTAATATTCTGGCTACAACAAAATTAAGTAGTCCATGCTTAAAATAAACAGGAATCATCCCAACTACTAAAAAGCGTATTAAATAAGCAACGATAAACTATTCTATGCTGGGATTTTAAAAAGTACTTAAAATAAGCAAGACTCGCATCAGCTTGATAAGTAACAACAGTGCAGACAATAAACAATATAGTCAATTATATCATGTATGTATGAAGTGCGTGTGATATACATGTATGTATGAAGTGCGTATGATATACAGGAAAACAAAGTAAATGTGTATAAAACTATTTCATCGGAATAAGGAGTACCCTTACATAAGTAACAATTGTGCATATAATATAAAAATAATTTATAGCTATAGGCCTACAAGCAGAAATACAGCACAATTCCCTATTTTACATCACTAAAATCAGATTATGTAATAAATACGATATATTATAATAGTAAAGGAGGAATATACAGGGAAACAAATAAATGGGGGTGCCTAGCAAATATGAAAATTAAAATTGGAGGGTAGGAACAATTAGATTGATATTTAGTTTGGTGTACCCTCCGCTTCTAGCGTTCAGTTTTACTAGTCACCCTCATTATTTGTTTCTCCGTACATTCCTACTTATATATATATATATATATATATATATATATATATATATATATATATATATATATATATATATATATATATATATATATATATCCCACTGGAGCCCGGTGTCCGGAATATTGGACAGAACTGGGATTTTTCAAGTCTTTATAAAGTAGGGAACAACCCGGTAGGGACCTATGAGCTTCGCGACTATGGGCCGATAGGCGGAGGGCGGTAGGCTTAGTACCCAGCCAGCGCCATGCCTCGCCCAGCACCCCGGGGATCCAATGGGATATATATATATATATATATATATATATATATATATATATATATATATATATATATATATATATATATATATACTGGAGAGAGAGTCAGAGAGAAAGTATTGGTTGTCATATCAAACTATCAAATGCAATATTAGTTATGCATATTTGTATTTTTATAACACTGATTTGAGTTTGAACTTGTTTACTATTGAAAGCATTCATCTTTAACGTCTCACAGTCTAATCATAATGCTCATTTCAAATTGTCATAGGTATTAATAAATCCGTCAGGGACGCTCCACTGGCGATCTTCTCACCTACCTTTTAGACTCCTGGTCATCCTCCTTTCGGGCCTTTGGCGAAAGCTTTGCCATCGCACTTAACGTCTCAAAGCCTTTCGATCGAGTCTGGCATAAATCTTTAATTTCCAAACTGGCCTCTTATGGTTTCTATCCTTCTATCTGTGCCTTCATCTATAGCTTCCTTTCTAGTCGTTCTATAGCCGCTGTTGTAGACGGCCATCGTTCTTCTCCTAGATCTGTCAACAGTGGTGTTCCTCAGGACTCTGTCCTATCACCGACTCTCTTCCTTCTATTCATCAGTGACCAACTAAGCTGTACATCTAACCCTATCCACTCGTACGCTGATGATTCCACCCTTCACCTTTCCATTCGGTTCCCAACGTCCATCTCAGCAGTTGCTTCAACAGACAAGGGATGAGGCTATGGCAAACCTAATGTCTGACTGGGGTAAAAATAATCTTGTTGTTTTCAATGCATCAAGGACTCAGTTTTTACACCTATCAACCCGACACAATCTTCCACAGGAGTACCCACTAATGTTTAATAATATCCAGCTTAATCCTGCGTCATCCTTAAACATGCTTCGGGTTTCATTCACTCGGGAGTTATCTTGGAAAGATCATATTGCTTCTCTTGTAAAATCTGCTTCCAAGAGATTAGGTGTGCTAAGCTGACTCCGTACCTTTTTTACTCCTGCACAGTTGATGACCTTATACGCAGGTTTTATTCGCCCTTGTTTAGAGTACAACTCTCATGTGTGGGGAGGCTCCCCACATACTGGTCTTCTGAACAGGGTTTGGCCAAAGGCCTTTCGTCTCATCAACTTTCCTTCTCTTACTGGCTCCATTCAACCTCTGTCTCTTCACCGCACTGTTGCATCTTTATCTCTTTTCTATCGCTACTTCTATGGTCACTGCTTCTCTGAACTGTCTGCTTGCATCCCTCCATCTCTACGACGGCCGCGTAGCACCTGTCTAACAGCAAACTCTCATCCTTTTTCTATCCAACTCTCTAATGGAGGAGTTAATCGTTACTCCCAGTCCTTCATCTATGCAACAGGTCAACTCTGGAACTGTATCCCTCTGTTTGTATTTCCTAATTCCTATGATCTCCAGTCTTTCAAACGCAGTGTGTCCAGGCATCTGTAAATAAACGGATCTTGAATTTGGCTCTTTTTTGTATTGTTTTTTGTTATTTTCCTGGAAGGAACGGTTTGTGGGCCCTGGCCTTTGGTTCCTTCTTTCTTACAAAAAAAAAATCCTTTAAGACGGAGTGTTTTCTAATTGTAGGGGCTCCTGATTAGTAATGATCTGTATTTGTGTAATCTATAGAATATGATGCAAATATAAACATTTCAGACAATATGTACTGTATTTTTGACTCATTCTCTTTACTGGTACTGCACCATACGTCTCCATCCATAAATACTGCTTTACTACAGAATAAACAGAGAGATTGTGAATAGCTGAACTATAAAACTTCGTAACTGTTCGTGACTGTATGAGAGGTGTTAGGATCTCCCGATTTGAAGTATTGTTAGACTACTGAACCGCCAATATAGTGTAAACGTTCGCCACCATCAGTAACGGTTCACCATCGCCAATAACCGTTCGCTTAGCCTTTCTCCAACCATGTCTTTGATTTGTCTCCCGCCAGAGGGTAAACTGTTGTTTGTGGCTGTCCATAGAGCATACCTGTGTAACGGTGGTAGGGTAGGTAGTGTTGAAGGTGCGACTAGCACATGTTACGGTTGTCCTCTTCCCCTGGTAAAGTCTGCTCGGATTTTCCACGCTGGCATCATAGCCAATCTCGGCAGCCAGTGTGTAGTTGTATTTGTATATTAGGCATGACTCCATTTTCCCAGTTTCACTGCTGAAATAGGATACCATAATTAATGGAATGAGTACCCGCAATAAAAAAAAAAAAATATGAAGTGGCTTGTCCACATGGAGGAAATGGAAAGTGAAAGCCTGACTCAGAGGTCGTTAGACCGAGTATTATATGGTGTGATAAAAGGATGATAAGAGAAGCAATTGCAACTGTAAAGCATGAAGAAAAATAAACAAAATGATGACTTCTAAACATATTTGAAGGACTTGGTGATGGAATGAAAAGAAAACAGGCTGAGAATAATCATCCGTCTAGTGCCAGTATTCATATATAACTCTAAACTTGTGCTTGTCGTTGCTATGAAATGAACGAAAAGAACATAAGAGACTAATTGGCAGGGATAACATCTAATTTTCCTTCTGTTTACCTCCCTACGATTGTATTTAAGTTAATAAAGACTTGCAACAATAGGGATTTAATAGGGGTATAATATGGAACTCGTATGCCCACGTGAAGGTCGAGACTATTGTCAATTCACCTTAAACTGGCGAAGATTTTCTTTCATTTTTCTTATATTTAATCTATTGTTAGTCTCTTGCTACAGCTCATTGAGAGAATGAGACAATACTAGGCTCTGTGTCCTTTCCAGTAAACGTTTTAGTTACGAGAATCGTATTCTAGAGTTAATCTGTTATTGAAATTCATTGGCAAAGTAAAATAATAATACCGTCCGTACCTCTGTCTCATAATAATGATCCATGAATAACACCATATTAGAATATGGTGCATTGATTCATGAATATCATCTTATTCCCTTATCAGTCTCTTCTTAATGCACGTGAAAGTGAGACAGCACTACATTTCTCTATCATTTTCATAGTACTGCTCTGTGACCAGCACCCTACTCCAGTGTCAATCTCCTATTTTACTGTAACTTAATGCCAGAATAAGTTTTTTTGTTCTGTTGTCCATTAGAATCTGGCCATTGGTTTAACAGCTTGGTCCCTGAGGCACTATAATCCTCCTATGTTCCACACTCCTTTCACAGCTTTAACACTAACACCCACCGTCCATATTGGAGACATGATAGGGCTGTCTCATTCCAGACAAGTGTATTTATATTAGCCGGGGTGTTTCCATGACATGTCAGTGGGTCTTGTGGTACATGAATAGAGACTGTTTTAATAGATTTCAGATCTCTATTCTGTCTCCTGCACCAGGTGAGGATCGAAACCAAGCTCATTCAGAAACCAGACCACGTTTGCGGCCACCAACACCCCCGGCTGTTCACATTTTACGTCACACTTGTTTGTGAATATCATCATATTCCAGTGATAATTAATCTCTTGTTACACGTCTGGACAATTTTAGTCCAACTTAACCAATTGATTGTCTGGAGTTTGCTTGACTAAACAAAGTCAGTCTCTCATCGACTCCTGCAGCACACTGTCATGTCATCCAGTTAACAGCACTCTACACACTCAAAAGACTCTCCACCAAGCTCAATCCTTTCCCACCTCTGTGCTTTTACATGTTCTTTACATACTGCACACTCAAAACCAGCATTATTTTGTAGCCCACCCCAGACCTGCTCAGGTTAAGGTATACTTCCACTGCTATTTCCAACCTCCCTTTCGATGGCACCTGCCCAACGATTCTGTTGCTCCTTGTGCTCGAAGGAGTTTATCAAAGACTTCATGATGAAAGAACATGGTAAGTATATGCATTGTTTGTTCTGGAAGTTAGCAAGGAGGCTTTGTTTAGAAATAGGAGAAATGTTAGGCAATTAATAATTTCAGTGAAGGTTTACAAGGGTGGGATAATGGGGCTGTCAAGGTGAGTGCTACGACAGCATTTGTGGCCAAATTTGAAGCAGAAGTGTTAGGTAAAGCAAGTAACATAGCACCTAGGATAGTTAAGGTATAGATCGGGTTAGATGATCCTGAAGACGTCCAACCAGTCACAGAGGGTGCAAGGCTAAAGTGAGTATCATTTAGAGGAATGCCACAGTTAGGAATAGGTTTTAGGTTTTAGGAGATGAAGAACAGGATAGGCCAAGAATCATACTTATCAGGGGGTTCGTTGATTAGACATCAGGAAAGGGAGTTTTTTGCCAAGGGTTCTTGGATGAAGCGTTTTTGCATTCCTGGATGTATAATACAGATCTGAGAGTTGATGAATTAGCAACACCTTGAAGACATTAGATGAGGAAAACTATACATCACTGTACAACAAAATAAAATATATCAGAGATAACCATCCATCCATCCATCATCCAACCCTACATTGCCCCATGAGGAGCATAGGAGCACGGGGCTAGGCAGTTGGTCTTATAACAAGGACACAATTATTGTAGCTGACTTCAAAATCCAGCAAGGGCACAGCCGGAAATATAATTGGGGGGGGGGGGACAATGACTACCCATGAGAAATATAAAAACACAATTCACTTCACCATTTGGATTGATGTATGGCAAAATCAACCGTCTTGCTGATTTTTTATTACCTCAAAATACTAAAAAAAAAAAACATAGCTTCAAATAATCACAAACCCCCAAAACAAAAAAACTAACTTATATTTATCCAATTAATCAATTTGAAGTTCGTTTAGTTTTCGTTTCTTTTTAAAGGCTCCAACATGCTTGATCCGTCGGCCTTGGCTTCTCGATCTCTAGCAGCTTCCCTATTCAGTCCCTTATCCCTGAGGTCACACTCAGTGACCTTGTCCCGGGTCATTTTCGGTCAAACTCTTGCAACCCTACCCCTAACATTAGCACTTACAAATTTCTGCACCCCATTATCATCCTCCATCCTCTCCACATCCCCAAACTATCTCAATCTACCCCTCCTCATCACAACACCAATGCACTCCAATCCCATCCTACCTCACAACTCTTCCATCATAATCCTAGCCCCCTCCCCCCACGTCTCGCACTAGACGCACCGCACTATAGAGTACATATTCCGTAGTTAAGAGTTCCACTAAATTGCCTGTAGCAATTTATGCTGAAAATTTTCGCTTAGAAATATGCTTTTTATAATCATGAAATGCTTTGTCCACGTCTTGCATTGTAAAAGGTACAGTTCCTGCTAATAAGACCGTTCCACCAATGATATACTGCCGAAAATCATCAGTATACAGTATATCATCACAAACTGGCCAATTGCATTTCTCAGTTCCTCTCCTTTCCAAAAATTTCATTGTACAACTCTTTCTCCCCTACTTTTATCATTATACCAATATATCTTTTAATTGCCATAGTCCACATCACAGTAATTTCTCTCCTTAGGGTATGCATGCAACCTGAAAATGAGAAATATCTACTTTTTGACACCCAAAACCAACATAAACACAGTACACCATATAGTTGTATATAATGCATGAAAAGTAGGTTTTTCCTTGCGAAAATCACAAATAAAATTCTTGTCCCAACTCACCCTGGGTAAAAAAAAAAAAAATGGTGTGCAAGTCGAGACAATTCTCTATTAATCCTTCAGCATGCTCTGCTGTAAAAATGCATTTTCTGGATAAATCACAAAGAAAAAAAAAAACTATAACAATTGAAGATTTCACCCACCAAAAAGTAGACCTTCAGCTCCAAAACTGACTGTGAGAGAGGAAAATTGGCAAAATATGCGTATTTTCAAAAATGCAGTTCTACAAAGGTCGAAATTCTACTCTTTCATATTTGTTCATTTTTCATGAATTATTCGTGGTTCTTTAGAAAACTAGTACCGGTATTAACAACATTTGTAAAGTTGGGGCAGGGCTACTGAATGGGCACCATAAAATGGAAATTTCTTGGCATTTGGCATTGCAGTGCCCACTGTTCCAACTCACCCAGTGTTCTGCACTGTCCCCACTCACCACACTCATCGCTAAAGTCTATGAAAATCCATCGTCTGTTAAATACTTCACTTAGTTCAATGATGATTAGTTTACATCAATGATGACTGCTTCACAGGGCATGGGTAGCTAAAGCCTGAAATATATCACAAGCAAAATCTTAAGCAATCATTGGCTTCCAGTTTCTGCGTACATCTACACTTATGTAGAGCTCATGGCGTGACATTATCATTTGTTATTATTACTGGCAGTAATAATATCCTCTACAAGGTAATGCATTTGCTGAACATAAACTGACCTTTTAGAACTTGAACTCATTTAGTCCAATACACTTGATTGCTGCGGCAGCCTCCGTTTCATAATAAAGTGATCCAGGGAAACCCAAGGAATACATCTTTTCACTTCTTGTCACAGTACAGTGCACAAGTAGCGTAATTAGCAAGTTGTATGGACTGGTCACTGGTGCAACACCATCTGATGAGAGTTGACTGATGGTGCAGGTGGGTGATGAGCAAGTGACAGCTGATGGCCGGTAAACATTGCCACAATAGTTTATTTTTCTTGCCCTTCCTGCCACATGTAGGCCTACGTGCCCACAGGTACTCTCAACTAGTTAATTACATACACCTATTAGTAGCAGAGTTTGGCCATTTTGAAGATAATGTGTCATAAGGTACATTAAAAAATTTAAAATTACGCAGAGCGGCACACGTTTCTTACTTCCTCTCCTGCCTCCTCTCCCCACCCCTCCGGGTGCCAACGGCTCCCCGTGTGTAAATTCGAATATCTGTCTCGCAGCTAAAGTAAGTCTTATAACCTCTATGTGTATACAAGACTTTTTACTCAGAATTGCATATTATTTCAGTTCTCCAAATATGTGACATATCGAATATTACACCCTGGATTAAACAAGTACAGTATTCAGCATTTAAGATTCGCAGTCTGTTCTCGAACACAAGTAGAAATTTCGGGTAAAGCCACTGAAATCCAGTATCCCCTGGAACTATTTGTCTGCATACACCAGAAGGAACAGGTTGTTAGAACTTTCAGACAATGCATTATTAAATATCAGACCGTAGTCAACTCACTGACGTATGGTAAAATTTTACCCTACTTTGTCCTAGGACCAGACAGAGATCTAATAATTTTGTGTGATGTTGGTGAAAATTCTAGTAACAGCGACCATAATATAATAAGAGTGGTAATTATTACCAACTTTAACCCGTCATGTCCCGAGCTATTTCGCACCTCCAACACCCCCGAATCCCGAAGTATTTTTGATTTTTTTTTTTTTGGCTAAAACCTCCGCTTTTGGTGAGAAACATTGAAATTTCATAGAGAAATAGCTCACCTGAGGTTTAATATACTCGATCCAGGTACCGGTACCTCCTTACCTGACTGGGTTTTCTAACAGGCTGGCACTAAAGAAAACGAGTTCTATGGGAGGGTAACAATTTCACACCACTCATAAACAGTATTTATTTATTTACTTGGTACAAATTTATATGTAGTACGAGAGTATATTGGTTTACAAACAGTAATATAGGCATTATAAACATTGTTTCACTCGCTAACTCATCACCATACCTGACATTCCTTTGCCACATTACCTGATCATCATTTCTGACTGTTTCTTCGTCTAATGCTATGTAAACTTTGTCCTCCACATTGTCATCGATTGGGGAATCACTCTGGCCCTGAATGTCTTTATTGGCCAGGTCCCTGGTAACAGGTGAATTGCTGAGACCATGGCTGGGAGGGGGGGGGGAGGTTATGCTGTGTAAGGCATTGCCCCTGCTTGGCATCTTGCAGAGGAATAGAGGAAGGTGTCCCATGTATACGTACGAAAAATCACGCGCGGAAATTGAAAATTATGCAAATTAGGGACCTTGCAATTGCATGACGTACCAGTACGTCGTCGGGCCTGGCAAATGCAAAATGTTGCAACGTACCCATACTTCGACGGGACGGGGCGGGTTAAAACCACTGTTCCTCTCTCTCTCTCTCTCTCTCTCTCTCTCTCTCTCTATATATATATATATATATATATATATATATATATATATATACATATACTGTATATATATGCAGGAGGAGGCCGTAGCACGGGCCGAACAGGGTAGTACTCCCGAGGGGAATGGGAATGCTGGTGATAGGGAGAGCTGGAGCTCCTGTTTCACTAGCTATCTAACCATCCCCCTTTGCTGACCTTTTCAGTGTGACAGTAACATGGAGAGTAGACCAGCATACTCTCCCAAACATTTCCTCTAACTATCTATGCACTACACCACATGCACTTTACATTTCACACAACGTATCCCACTACGTTACAGGGGTTGGCGCCAGCAAGGGCATGCGGCCAGAAAACTTTGCCCCCGCTACCTAGTGGCGGACTTCTGGGGGGAGGCGTGGCGGGGGTTCCGCTGGCATAGATCATGGGTCCAGGGCGAGATGGGGCTCGGGCCTGTGCTAGAGGGTACAGGGCATTGCAGTTCCCAGGCTGCCGCTTCCGCCCAATAGAGAGGGGCCCGAACCTGGGAGTAGCGTCCCAGGAGGCTGCCCTATCAGTGGGTTTTATAATGGCGGGATAGTTGCAGTGCCAAGACGCGCTTGGAGGGTGTCCCTGCAGCTGTCCTGGCAGGGTGCCCCGAGGCCACTACCACAGCCACTGGTAAGCTGGTGGGCTAGGGGTCCCAGATCCATTGCCTGGACCTGGGATTGTGCGGTGAGTGGGACCTGTGCTGTGTCTGTCCCCATTTATTAATACTGAAGATGACAAAACAAAAAAGGTTTCAAAGCAAGCCTGAGGACAGTAAATCACCCATGGGGATGAGGGTGGGTTCATGGAATGTGGGAAGTTTGAGGGGAAGAGCAGGGGAAGTCGTTGAGGCATTCAGTAGGAGGTGGGTGGACGTGGCGTGTTTGCAGGAAGTCCAGTACAGGGGTGGATCAGCCAGAAAGATTGTTGGGAAGGACTGTTGCTATAAGTTGTTTTGGCAGGGGAGGACAGACGGATATGGAGGTGTTGGTGTGATGGTTGCGGAGAAATGGGTGGAATATGTTATGAATGTTTTGAGAGTAAGCTATAGGATTTGGTTGTGAAAATTCTGTTGGGAAGAAAGATAGCTGTGATTATATCGGCATATGCTCCACAAGCAGGATTGGATGAATCAGAGAAAGATAGATTTTGGGATGATTTAATACGTGTAGTGGGTGGTATGCGGGATGATGAGATAGTGATTTTGGGAGGGGACTTAAATGGTCATGTAGGTGAAGCAGCCCAAGGTTATGAAGGAGTGCATGGGGGATGTGCATATGGTCTAAGGAATGCAGAAGGGGAAAGGATACTCGAGTTTGGGGAGGCAACGGACATGATTGTGTGCAACACATATTTTAGGAAAAGAGACAGTAGGTTAATTACGTATGAGTCTGGGGGAAATAGCAGTCAGATAGATTATTTTCTGGTTAGGAGGGCCGATAGGAGGTTAGTGAGGGATGTTAAAGTTATAGGAAGTGAGGAGTGTGTGCAGCAGCACAAACTATTGATTTGTGATATGGTGCTTAAAGAACAAATGATGAAAAAGAGGACTTATGTACCTAGGAGGAAAATATGGAAGCTGAAAAACCAAGTAGTAAGGGATGCCTTCTATAGCGAGTTGAGGAGAGTGGTGGCTGAACAGGGAGCTGTAGACAGAGGCGTTAATGAACAGTACAGAGCCCTCAAGAACAATTTCTTGAGAGTTACTGATGTAACATGCGGCTGGACAAGAGGACCACCAAGACATAAAGTAACTTGGTGGTGGGATGAGGGTGTAGAAGCTGCAATTAAGGAGAAAAGAAGGCTTTTCCGGGAATGGAAGAAGGGTGGTAGCAAAGAGGAATATTTGGCTGCCAAGCGTAGGGCTAGGAGAGAGGTATACAGGGCAAAGTCTGAGTCACAGAGACAATTACTTGATAACCTAAATCATGGGGAAAGGAAAAATATATTTAGGGTGGCAGGTCAGGTGAAGAGGGATAATCGGGATATCATAGGTGAGCAGTGTGTGAAGAATGATGAAGGAAGGGTAGTGGTGAACAGTGAGGATATTAAAGATGCATGGAGAGAGCATTATAACCGGTTGTTGAATGAGGAGTTTGACTGGGACAGGGAAGGTTTGGAGCCAGCAGATCCAGTGTCTGGCCCTTGGCCTTTGATTGATACTGCTACTGTGAGTGAGGCAATAGGCAGGATGAGGGTGGGGAAGGCAGCAGGTGTGTCTGGGTTGACTGCCGAAATGTTGAAGGCCTCAGGCGATATAGGGGTGAGTTTAGTCACTGACCTGATAAATAGGATTATTTATGAGTGTGTTGTCCCAGATGATTGGCTGAAGAGTGTAATTGTAAATGTGTATAAAGGGAAGGGTGATGCCCTGGAAAGAGGGAATTATAGAGGTATAAAGCTTTTAGATCAGATAATGAAGGTAATGGAGAGAGTTTTAGAAGGTATGATTAGAGAAAGAGTGAATATTGATGAGATGCAGTTTGGGTTTATGCCAGGTAGGGGGACCACTGATGCCATATTCATTGTTCGACAGCATCAGGAAAAATATATTGGTAGGAGAAGGGATCTTTATTTTGTGTTTGTTGATTTGGAAAAGGCCTTTGACAGAGTCCCTAGAGAGGTGGTGAAGTGGGCAATGAGAAAGCTTGGCTTGGAGGAGTGGCTGGTTAGGGTGGTTATGGCCATGTATGTGGGTGCTCACACCCAGGTGAGAGTGAATGGAGATTTGAGTGATGAGTTTTCCGTGAATGTTGGTGTGCATCAGGGGTCAGTCTT
This sequence comes from Coenobita brevimanus, assembly GCF_032717465.1. Classification (NCBI taxonomy): domain Eukaryota; kingdom Metazoa; phylum Arthropoda; class Malacostraca; order Decapoda; family Coenobitidae; genus Coenobita; species Coenobita brevimanus. The sequence continues at coordinate 27,223,722 of NC_137009.1, forward strand.
GAGTCCCATGTTGTTTATCATGGTACTTGAAGCCCTTTCACGTGACTTTAGAAACGGACTCCCGTGGGAGTTGTTGTATGCTGATGATTTGGTGTTGATTGCAGAGAACGAGAGGGAGGTGGAGGAAAGGTTTAGGAAGTGGAGAGATGGTATGGGGCAAAAGGGTTTAAAGGTAAATGCAGATAAAACAAAAGTGATGATATCTAGGGTTGGTGGCGGTACTGTCAAAGACGAGGGAGAGTGGCCATGTGCAGTTTGCCACAAGGGCGTGGGAAGTAATTCCATCTTGTGCGGTGTGTGTGATAAATGGGTGCATAAGAGATGTAGTGGTATCAGAGGTAGACTGCGAGATAATGCTGATTTTATGTGTACGGCATGCCGGGGTGAGCAGGTGGAGATCGTCAGACGTGAAAGAATTGAACTTGCTGGTGAATCTCTTGAGTGTGTGGAAGAGTTTTGTTATTTAGGAGACATGTTGTGTGCTGGAGGTGGGGCTGGAGCTAGCTCTGTGGCTAGGGTTAGAAGTGGTTGGAAGAAGTTCAGGGAGCTCTTGCCTCTCCTGACATTGAGGGGGCTCTCCCTACGTGCTAAGGGGTCTTTGTATGCAGCGTGTGTTAGGAGTGTAATGCTGTATGGCAGTGAGACCTGGGCAGTGAAGGAGGAAGACATTCGCCGGCTCAGACGTACAGAAATGATAATGATTAGGTGGATGTGCAGTGCGTCCCTGCGTCCAAGGCCTGGAGGGGCTGGGTTTACAATGGAAGAGTTGAGAGGTAGGATGGGACTGGAGTGTATTGGTGTTGTGATGAGGAGAGGTAGATTGAGGTGGTTTGGACATGTGGAGAGGATGGGGGATGATAGTTGGGTGAGGAAGGTGAGAAGTGTTAATATTGGGGGTGGGGTTATGAGGGGTAGACCGAGAAAGACATGGGACGAGGTCATTAAGTGTGACCTTAGGGTTAAGGGACTGAACAGGGAGGCTGCAATGGATCGTGCAGCGTGGAGAGCCGCCATTGGGTGACCAAGGCCGACGCATGCAAGCATGTTGGAGCCTTTAAAAACGAAAACGAAAACGATATACGGTATAAAGAATCATAGGTCTTGTGAGAACAGATCTTGCCAACACCCATGAAAGTAAGTTAATATAGGTGGATAACATCGCAGAAATGTAGGAAATACTCACTAATCAACCGATGTCTATCGAAAGAAAATATACCAACTTTTCCAAGGAAATTATCACACTAAAAAAACAGCAAGGATATAAGAAAAACTGAAGTAATCAGTGATGGCAAGAGAGAAACATGTAAAAAACAAACATTCAGGAAATCATGCCGAGAGTACTGAATATTGTTACACTGTAAAGATTCAGTGCTATGTTGAGAACGATGGATAGACAAGCCAGGATGTTAATCGAGGGCTGCATAACACTTCAGAGAGATATTCCTTTCAAGCACAGCTGGGGTACAGTTGCAAAACACTGTGGCTTCTCTCTCACACTACCTCACTGACTGACTGACGCTCACTTAGCCTACTTTCTGACTGACTACTCCGTCCTTCACTCATTAGCTCCCACTGCCTGACTTAAAAATTCTGTCACTGACTCCATCACTGTCTTTCTGCCACTGGCTCACTGACTGACTCACTGACCATTCACTGACAGTCCATCTCTCTGATCGTCTGCCATGCACAAACATTGCCACTGTCTGTTACTCATTGGCTCATTACATTCTCCTAGGAGTGGGATGGTCCTTCAAATACAGTCCCCACCTCCGACTCCACCTACTAGTGTGATCCAAAATATTTTAGAACCTAGGACAGAAGTCATATTTTCTAATGCAGTAATGCCTTGAAGAGAACTCACATTTTCTCATGCTGTAATGCACTTAGTGAAAAAACACAGTAACAATAATTGCCAGGACTAATTCCTGTGGAAAAAGAGGAAAATAAAACAGGCATGCCGAAATCTCTACAATGTCCCTCACATCTCGATATAAACCACAAAACTAATAGTACCAGGATAACAATATTTTAAATTACAAAATCAACATACAAAACTTATGTGAAAAACTAAATGAGACCGAGGCAAAAAGTTCACATTAGCAATGTCAAATCATAAAAGATTTTTCATTATGTAAGGGGTTAAAATAATGTAAAAATAGTACAGACCCCACTGTTAAACTAAGGATAGCCTCTCATGATAACCAAACAATAGCAACAATAGTGAACAGTTCCATTCATACTGTTTATCATTGAAAAAAAAAAAAAACAGCAAACACATTTTCATCCCACAATTGATTTTTCAGAACTAGTTGGTATCCATGAGTATGAACCCTTATGCTCTGGGTCCCATCAAGTGATTGGGATGGCACGTGGTCCTCGGGAACTCCAGATCCCGCCAGTCAACGCTACTGCTCTCGCGCTGTTGTTTGAATGCTTGTCCAATTTTTCCCACCCTTTTTCCCTGCTATCATCAGCTGACACAGCATAGTGTCACTTGAACCTATGAGTTATTTTCCTGCTACCACGAGTTACTGTTGTCATGGAATAAGCTGGCATGTCATCCAAATCCCCACACACCTGACCAGGCCAAGCAACCTCTACATCCGTAAAACACTGTGTACAAAGTGCTACTGTGATTATCATACAATGGACAAATTCTAATTTGAGTAAAATATGGGTAAAAAACGATAGTGACGTTAGTGAAATAATAACGATAGTGATGTTTGTGAAATATACAATAGTGACGTTTTGCTGTATTTAAAACAGTAACGTTTGTGAAATATATACGATTCTTACGGTTGTTTAGTATTTAGGATTGTGACGTTTGTGAAAAATTAATGACTGCGAAGTTTGTGTACTAGTTACAATAGTGACGTTTATGAATTTTTACGAAAGTGACGGAAGTGATGTTTTCATGAAAGGGGAGGTGACTGGTGAAACATTTATGATAGTGAGGTTTGTGATACATTTGCGATATTGACGTTTATAAATATATACGATAGTGACGAGATTTACGTGTTTTCACAAAGTTATTTGTGTGATATTTATCGTGATAGTGATGGTTTGGAAAATAGTCAGCTGGTTACTACCTCAGTCAGTGTCATCTCTGAAGAAATGCAGATTATGACAGAGGAAAAACATGCTTGAGTGGCGCCTTCAGAAATCTTACAAGTAGCGTTTGTGTATTGAAAATGTTGACTAAAGTATAAATGCCAGTATATAATAACCTCACATAGATAATAAATAAGTCCTAAGTGAAAGAAAGTGAAATAAGTGCTGGTAAAATATGAAATTAGTTTATTATGCCATTGTGCGATGAGAGAGAACAAAAGGCTTCTACAGAAAAACAGGTGGGAGAATATTTTCCTTAATAATATGCCTGATCGTTCATGTTACTTTTTTGCAGCCACACACATCTCAGTGCACAGTGACAACATGGAAGCCTGAAACGACCAGAAAAAAGTGCAATCGTAAGCTAAGGCACCCATGCGATGAGACATGACCCAATACAGCAGAGGGAGAAGGATAGGAGTCTTGTGAAAGACCAGGGTTTTGTGTAGTACGTAGTGGGCTGGCTCGGCTCACTCACACGAACACTGAGGCTGTGGCCAGGTGCACCCATCCAAACACAGACCTGCTTAAAGCCAAAGATTATTTCTAGTCAACTCGTCCTCATTCCAAAGCACCAACATCTAGTGGCCTGGGGACGTTTGCATTGGAAAAGGAAGATTTGGCAAATAACATTTCATTTCTCTGAACATCCCATGTTGTATGGCTGCATATCTATGAGTGTGAACTAGAGCTTATTGTGAAAATTGCCCTTAAGCCGAGAGACAGCAGTGCGAAAAACGCCCAGGGCCTAAGGGTTAAGCTGTCTTAAGAAAATCGACCCCCCAAAATCAACTGGACCGGATGAGATAATCTCCTCATGTTCTTCATGAATACAACCAACCTTTCCTATATCTATAACATTTGAAAAATAGAGAGTGCTTAATAAGTGGAAGCTCGTTAGTATATCCTCCATCTCCTAAAAAATGGAAATAAAAAATGCATGGCAAATTACCACCCAGTTAACCCAATCTCAGAACCAAACATTATTTTTTTTTTTTTAAGGTAACATTATTACCCAAGTCCTTGATAAGCGTAACTTGTATCACTGATAGTCAACACAGGTTTCATAATAACTGATTATGCCTTACAAATTTGCTTGAAAAAAAAAAAAAAAATGATAACTAGGACTCAAAAATACTAGAAAAAACGAAAGCACCACAGTCATTCTAACAAATTAGGTTCATAGATCGGTGATTGGCTAACCACTCGCAAGCAGTATGTACTGTAGTGCTGACTGGCGAATCATCAGAGTGGCTAGAAGTACCTAGCAGAGTTCCTCAATGGCCTTTTCTAGTATCAGTTCTTTTCAGCATTTATATCAGTGATGTAGAAAATGGATTCGTTTCCAAGACAGAGAAACTTGCAGATGAAAATTGGAGAAGAAATGTATACAAAACAACCTGGATGTACCAATAAATAGAAGCGTAAGTTAGCAGATTAAGTTTAATGTACATAAATGAAAAGAATACAGTTTGACAAAAATAAAGTAAAAATGAATACCTCGTATTCGAAACCACAAAAATGAAAGGAAATGATGAGGAAAATTTGGGAGTTACTATAAATAACTACCAAAGAAGCTCTAGGGAGTGTGATATTAGCCAGCGGCAAGGCAGAGTCCTTTGCTTCATTGCAAGGAACTAAGATCATAAAACAGTTGAGGTAATCTCAGAGCTTTGTACGTCAATAGTCAGACCACGACTAGAATACCATGTGCAGCTCTGTTTCCGTAACTGTATTAAGGAGGAAGACAGAACTGAGAGAGTGAGCAAAACTGATCCAGTCACAATAAATTTTACCTATGAAAAACGACTAACGAAATTAAATGTTTTGTTTTACAGGGGCGACAACTCATAGATCTAATAGTGTAAGTACTTAACATTCTTAATAAATTTGACAATGACAGATGATAATTTTTTCGGCATACTAATACCATGAATGAGAATGACAACTCAAAAGAAAGAGATACAGCAGAAATATAGAGAAAACCTTCATTAATACTCGTGTTCGTGTATGGAACAATGGAATTAGCTAAGAGTAATGACAGTTAGTGCAAAAACTAAAGATAAATTTAAAATTTGCCTAGACAAATATTTCGAGGCTATTGGCTATAACTAAAGGAGTGTTGTTTATTTCCAGATTGATGAGTATACTGATGACAATAAGATGTTTGTTTAACCCCTTAATCGCGGGGTGTCACTTTCATGATGCTCGGGAGCAAGGGATCATATGGGGCATCACTTTTGTGATTCTGTGTTATTTTGAATTCGCCCGGGCTTTCAAGTGGTGGCTTTTACCATCTATCAGTACTACCAGTGTCCAGCTTTACTCAGTTCTGCTAATGTCACCTGTACTCCCATCCACTGTTGACAATTTATCCATTTTTCTCTTGTCCTTGACTCCCCCCTCCTTACCTCCCCTCCATAACCCTCTCCCCCCGCCTGACCAGCTGCACTGCGCTACACAAATCCTGGATGGATTTTTCCACTCATTTTATCCATTGAAATGTGCCCTTTGCCCTATTCTTATACAAAATAATATATAAAAGAAAGAGAAAAGGTAATTGATATTCCCATACATCTGGAATGGGCTAATTATCACCTGACAACACCTAATGTGCACTCGTTCACTAATTTTCCCTGTTTATTTCCCCTTGAAATATCCCATATGACCTGTTATCATAATAGAAATATATATAAGAAAGGAAGGGAGAAGCCTAAGTGATATTTACATTCACCTGGAACTACCTAATATATTATGTATTGTCTAGATTTCCTGCCAATCGTTTCATAGCGTATATATTAACAGCTGTCGCCACGCTGACATTTGCAACCCTTCACTGCCCCTAGGCCACAGCATTCAGCTTACTGTCATCTTTCAAGATGAAACCACGTCGGATTCGCGCCTGTCCAATTCCACCGCTTTCTAGCCCCCTGCAAATGGCCCTGTGACCTCTACCACTACTAAACCTCGTGTGTTGGGGTAAAGTGACTCTGCTGTGGAACGTTAACTGGCTAATATATCAATGATAATGATGGACAGTGACTACGATCTTTCTGGTAACTCTAAAACAGTGCAAGTTGAAATGTAAATACTCTGTAAATAATGTGTAAACAGCAAGTGAAAGCAATGAATGTAAATGTAACTGAACAGTGCAAAATATTTTATAAGTTACTGCAAGTAACAATGCATAACAGTGTAAATAAAATAGAAATGTAAATAATGTAAATAAAATAGAGAATGTAAATAGAAATGTTAATAAGAAGTAATAGAATATGAGTATATATACTGTACTAGGAGTAATGAAAGTGAAAGTTTCGCTGTAGCATGTAAGAATACTAGGAGTTATGAAAGTCAAAGTGACAGCTTTGTATAAATAAATAAGTGTAATAAAGTACTAGGAATATAAAGTGTGAGTATGTTTATAAATAATAAATGACAGCTCCGCCTCAGAATACCATTGGGGAACCAGCACGGGAAGCAAGCTCGTATGCGCTCGTAATTTACATTGCTTTCACAGTGTTTTTTTTTTTTTGGAATATGGATTCCAAACTACTTGAAAATCATAGAATACTGTTTGTAGTTATAATATCAGGCAGTGGTAACCATATTACGGGGTATCAGGAAGTGTAAAGTGGAGACTTCGTTACCCAGCTTCAGAAGTCTCCACAAGTCCTAAGGTTGTTGACGAAGGCCCAACAAACATCCCAGGGGAAAGCTGAGGGTATGTGCCATGTGCATACATAATTTTAATATTCTTGGACCAATAACTGATTATTGGCAAATATTTTTATAAAGTCAGTTGGAGCATGAATATTCCGGTGGGACGCACAAGGAGCACAAAAACATCTCCACGGTGTAGGGGTTAATTATGTGAACATTCGGCAACTGTGTATCCTCTGTTGTACACATCTGCAGAGTAGAGATTTCTACTCCACAGTTATTCCTCTTCCGCCTGTCCTATATGTATTTCCAAACATGTCACTTCTATCAACATTTTCTTCCCTTACCGGTTTTACCGCATCATGTGGTGGGTGGGGGGAGCCTTCCTCTTTTCTGTCCACTTCTATTACACATTGGTTAGAGATTTAATTAGGTAAAAAAATAAATCATAGTCCAATAGGTTTCCTGTTATCTGTACTTCAAATGTACTCGTATGCACCACCTTATCTCGTATGCACCCACCAGTCACAGACACTGCACAAAATAGAGTTACTGCCCACAACCTTGGGGCAAACTGTGCATAATCACACTCCTGCTTTTACTGCACTTTTGTTTTATCCACGTTTACTCTCAAACCCTTTAGCCCCATTCCATCTCCCCACCTCTTAAGCCTCTTCCTTTCCTACCCTCTCATTCCCAACGATCATCACGAAGTCATTTGCATAAAATTCTGAAGGAACACAAGAGAACATCAAGTACCATGCATTAAGGGACTTAAAACTGTCCCCGGAAACACACCAACATTCACAAAATATTCACCATTTAATCAACCATTCATTCTGACCTGGGTGTGAGCACCCTTGTACCATTCCATAACCACTAGCACCAACCATGCCTTATTTCCATGCTTTCTTCACTGCCCAGTTCACCACCTTTCTGAAGATTCTGTGAAAAATCTTCTTCAAACCAACAAAACCACAATAGCACATAAACCTCTCATCTTTCCCACATATTTTTCCTGAAGCTGTCAGACAATGAACATTGCATCGATGGCCTCTTTGCTTGGCACAAACCCAAACAACATCTCATCAATATTCTCTCATTACTACTACTACTGTTGCTACTACTACTAAAATTTCCACCACCACCACCACCACCACCACCACCACCACTACTACTACTACTACTACTACAACTACTACTACTACTACTACTATTATTATTATTATTATTATTATTATTATTACCCAAGGAATTACGGGTAGAGCCAGAAGAGTGCAAGTACCGTAAGTTACTGGTACATAACCCAGACACACCCATAACACCTGATGAAAATGCCCTATAGTAAGTTTGTTACCACCTAATCTCAGCCACTCTCACAACCTGATTACTAAAGAGTAAAACTGGATGAAACTTAACTATGAAGCAGAAATGAGTCTCCGTGGACGTTCCACGAATCTTTCCTCCAATTTGACTACAGTACATTTGGTCATCAGGTGAAATGAAAGGGGTGAGGAATCTTTATCAGCTTAGAACCAATGAGCTATAGTGCACACCAGACACAGCCAAAGTAACTGACCTGCTGGGTACAGCCAGTGAGACGACTTGGTCCTGGGTCCAGTTGGCGGCAATAAGGTCAGACACAAGGCACCAATGATCAGGTGTGCGGCCAAGGAATTGGTAGGACAGGGTCTGCATTGGGCACGGTAGCACAGCTGCGTGGGAGAGTAGTATAGTGTCATAGTTTATGTTTCCCATTTCAAGTCTTGTTTTACTTGGCACAGGAAAGACAACTAGTTGTCTAGCCCTTCCATCATCCTGAACGTGAAGTATTTCCATCTTTCACATGTCAGCAGCTTTTTTTTTTTTTTTTTATTGCCTGTTTCTTTTGAACTTCCACATGATAAAAACTTAAAAATCATGCCGAGATTTTACTATCACGTACATTATGTTCACAAAATTTAATTTTGAAATATTAGAGTCCCACAAATTGTTAACTGATCAGATATGGCCTAAGTCTCCCAGACTAACATAGTCCGTTCCTTACAGTAAACAACAGATCAATGTAAACCTGGCACTTTTACTTGTCTGTAACTGAACGTGAATATCAAGTAGGCCAGTTTACATCTTTCCTCAGTACTGCTCGGATGGCACATTGTACAAGTGCGATTAGCTGTAGTACTGTCCTGATGTGTATTGTATGAGTTTTATTTTTTAGAGGAAAATAATATATTTCAATGTCTATAGTTTATTTGGTAGCGGCTACTCGAGTTTGTGTTAACTCTCCAGACACTTTCTGTTATGTCTGTGACTGATTTGTCATAAAGGATACAACAAAAATGTTACAGACTGAGTTACAAAGTGTACTGTGGATGCTCTGAAGTGGGAATTTGGAGTTCAGGACAAATCATGGGCTCCCTATGAAGTCTGTTCTTTTTATGTTGAAGAAATAAGGCAGTGGATAGAAGAAACAGGAAAATATTTTCGCTCTGTGTTTTCCAGTGATTTGGTGGGAGCTTAAGAATCACAGTGATGACTGTTACTTTCGTACAAGTAATGGTGAAGTATATAACATTAATAACAGAAAAGAAAACTCTTTGTCCAGTTCTACCATCTGCCGTACGATCTGGTGCTCGTAGACCAAATATACCTGCCCCAATACTACCTGAGAACCAAGAAAGCAGTGATCATGTAGACTTCCAATGTGATAGTAATAACACACAACCTCAATTTTCTTCTCACCATGAACTCATTAACTTGGTGAGAGACGTGGGCTTCACAAAAGAGTCTGCCAAGACTTTAGGATCAGGACCTAAATCCAATAATTTATTTGCGCCTGGTATACCATTTCCCTCTTACCAGAACCAAGAAAATAAAATCTTCCAAATAATGAATATAATAATGGGGTTTACAGTACAGATCCTGCCGGATAGATTAAAATGCTTGGTGTTATTTACAGTTTTGACTAGTGAGACTGTTCAATGATACTTCGTAGAAATGTCTTAAGGTAGTTCTTTTCTATGTTGGTAACATATATGCAGCTCTTTCAGTGCACCACAGGGGAAATTGTAAAAAGGTACTGGTGTTTTTAAATAGGGTTAATTACAAAGACCTCAGTGGATGATCTGTGGAGACTTAAAGGTATTTTGTATGCTGTGTCCGCATTTCTTAGGTCAATGGGATAAAAGGGCCAGGAAACTCCACTGGTAGGACACAACTTTCATCTGGAGCACAGAAAACTTGTCAAGGATGCAAATTATGAAAACTCTCCTTTTCTGTTGAAAAAGAAATATGAATTCCTTGTAAGATGTCATTAAAAACCTTTGGGTAACTTTAGGGTTTCAGACTATATAGACATTGTAAGAAAAATGCTGGATGTGTTCAAGGCTCTGGTATGTAACATGAGGCTCAAAGTGCATTTCCTGAATGCTCATTTCAGCTACTTTCTGGAAAATCTGGAAGAATTCAGTGATGAATAAGGTGAAATATTTAAGCAGGATCTAAAGGAAATGAAGAGAACCTACCAAGAAAAATGGAATGTTTACGTGATGGCTGACTACTGATGATGTTGCACCACAAGATTCCACCAAAGCCTTCGAAGAGAGAAGCTCCAGGTCCAGATTTGAAACAAAATGGCAGCAGTTGTGAATGAAGAAGTATATACATATATAAACAAAACACTGATGTTGCTTATGCTGCGTCACTGCAGTACCTACGCGTGACTGGTGACAGCTGCCTAAATTTATTCAACTTTCGCGTTCAATTGCACGCTACAGGATGGGTCTAGGAAGCTGAAAATTACACTGCCAAAAGCGTCGGAACTTCATTTTCAATACTGCAAGAAAATAAACCGATTTTCGAAACTTCGAAAAATGGATCCTGGGTTGGCCTTTGGGGCCCGACGAATTCCATGTAGTCGGCCACGGAGGGGTTAAATGTTGCGTGTCAAGCACTTCGAAATGAATCGATCGTGAGTTTGGCTTTCTATTAGTTTTACTTTTTTTCCTCAGAGGAAATAATTTGCGTGCTTCTTGCCCTTGTTTCCTTCTTCCTTGCATGAAAATAATCTCATTCGTGAACCAGATGATGCTTTTCTCTCACATTTCTCTTAATAAATACTGTGTGCCAGCATTGTTATTAATGTATTTTGTCTGAATACGAAATTCTCCCAATTAACCATTCCTAACCATCAGTATCTGTTCTTATAAATTCAGCACTTCTCGTCAAATTTCTCATGCTCTGAGTAATGTTTACCCTTAACCCTGCTCAGGTAGCACTGGGTCTGAGCGATCCCTCCCCCTCCCGTTTTCTAGTCCATTAATTTCTAAATACCCGGGAGCTCTGTTCCTCTCAGTGGCTTCCTAAATTTGTGTATCCATGCAAGGGATGAGGGAGTTACTTCAAGCTCTCTCTCCGTTTTCGCAGTATAAGGATATGTGAGTATAAGTTGGGTTTGTGAGACCCACGTCTGCCTAAGGTATGTGAGAGCTTTTGTTCTCCCTGACTGCAGATATGAATGCAATGTCTGTCAGCCCCACTTCACACCATTGAAGCACCATCCCATACCAAGCTTAGAGACCACTCAAGCAACCATTCAGAATTTTTTTTTATAGGTCAAAATTTATTTAGTTTTTCTTTTTTTTTCAAAAAAAGCTAAAATTATAAAAAGAAAAGTTTTTTTTTTTTTAAGTTTGTGTTGCAGAAACATTGTTACTCTATTTTTAGTATTTGAATAAAGGAAAGATAAACATTTTTTCCCGAATTTTTACATTTTTGGGTCTGAGAGACCCACGTCTACCTGCAGTGCAACACAGACCAACATTTACCTAAGCAGAGTTAACCCGCCCCGTCCGGACCGATTTTCCACCACTGACTTGCCCCAGTCCCGACCAATTTTGGAACAAATTTTTGTTGGCTTATACCTCTGCTTTTGGTGAGAAACATCGAAAATTCATAGAGAAATCTCTCGCCTGAGGTTTAAAATACTGAATACAGGTAGCAGTACCCCTTACCTTACTGGGTTTTCTATCAGGCTGGCTCAAAAGAAAACGTGTTCTATGGGAGGGTAACTATTCCACACCACTCATAAATGGTATTAATTTATTCATTTGGTAGGAATTTATATATACTACGAGAGTATATTGGTTTTCACACAGTAATATAGGCAATATATGCAATGTTTTACTCACCAAACACATCAACATACCTGACCTTTTTTGGTGTTCATACCGTGGCACGACATGCCTTTACTGCCCAGGTCACTGGTAACAGGTGAATTGCCAAGACAATGGCGTGTGGGGAGGGAAGGTCATGCGGGGGTAAGGCATTGTCCCTGCCTGGCATCTTATAGAGGAAGGTGTCCTGTGTATATGCATAAAAAATCGTGCGCGAAATTTAAAAAATGTGCAAATGACAGACCTTGCAATTGCAGTGCATTTATATATGGCAACGAGACTCACGGTGACAAAATGTTTGGACATATATATAGGTCAATGGGACACGGCGGATTATAAGCTCTATCACCAATTATTCTTACCACCATCAAATAAAATTATTATTTCCAGCACCTGTATCTTCTGAGACACTTTATATGTGAATGTGGGGTGCATAAAACATCATTATGTTTCAGGGTTGTTTGTATGGCAGCTGGTCGCAACAAGGCAAACTGTTACCATAGTAACCGATACATAGCTTTGGCCATCCAAATCTTCACGCATATTTTCACTCGCCTGTCTTGTCACAGTGGCGTATTAACCAGTAGGGTGTGCTTTGTGAGCACGTGACGAGTGACTGAGCATTTGTACATTCGCTTATCATCATAATTTCAACTTGGTTGAACAAAAACAGAAAAATAATTGAGGTAAAATATTTACTTTGTCACCATAGCACTTATCACACTCTGAATGTTCAGTTCTCTGCTCTGGACTTGTTATTCCAATGAACTCTGTCGGTAAACGCTAGGGTATTGACGGAATGATAAAACCAAGAAAAACGGTGGTTACCCTTGCTGATTTCATCCCCTAAACATGGTAAAAACATTTAATTAAAATTATGAGTGTAGTATCCAGTATTTACTTGATGGACTTTATGCAAGAAAACGTAAGTGTTACAACAGGCAGTCTTTTTAAATTCGATTTCATAGTGGAGCATGTCAGTTGAAGCTCTCGGTACATTCCCTTGGAAAGCTGGGATTCTAAGGGGTTTCTTTGGTCTCATGAGTAAATATACAGCTAAAAACAAAATTTATTGAATTTATCTACTACCTGCTGAAACAATCTCTTCTCTATCTCACATAATCGAAAAGTTAATTATTAGCCTCTGAGAACCGTCGGAATGAGGCCGTGTCATGTTGGGCTCTTCATTTTTCAGCTGAAAATAAACATCACTATGCTTGCTGGCTCGCTCTTAATCATGCATAAAAGAGGAACGCGATTCTTAACCCATGCTGATGTAAAGCAACCATTCTTGGGATATGATTTTCTCAAACATCATGACGGTGAGGGCATTTTGTGGGGGTGATAAGGGGGCTTTGCTCGTTTTCCTTCCCAAGATCTTTGAGGAGAGCAGACTGCCTTACCTTGTAATCCCTGAATGCTTCACCCACAATGTATGTTTTGCCTCTTCCCACCAGCAGCATCAGGCCCTGCATCTGCAGCCTGCTGTCCCCAGTACAACACCAAGGAAGTGGGTACAGCTCAATGCTCCCCTCAATTGGAAGACTGCCAAACCGATCACCGACCCAACTCCGGACATGTCCATGAACCAGATCACTGCTGAAGTGCACCAACCACCGTCAGTGACTGGGGAGTGGCTGGACTCTTCTGATTCCACCTCGATGGTTGAGGATGTGTCAACCAGCTCCTCGGCCTGGAAGGAGGTCGATGAGCCCTTCCCTCCTCAGGCAGAGAGCGTATCCCATCTCGTCCTCCCATCATGGATATTAAGGATCGGCTAGATGTGTCCTTCTACTGTCACCTCCTGACGTTCGACACCCACACCCGGTCCTATCAGCTTGGAGCTACAACTTTTTCCAGCTTGTACAATCTGCTCTGCGAGGCCAGTCTGGGTGAAGGGATTCCACCCAGTCTGATTGTCAGGGGGGGAGGAGGTGCATCTAGCTGATCTACGAGCATTTTATTTTATGCTACCTCCATGATTGGCCCCCTAGGCAGACTGTCTTGTGCAAGGTGACTGCCCTTTTGTCGGATTTCTGGCACATATTTTTATTTGGCCTGATGCCCCTCATGGTGGGCAATGACCATAAAGCCAAAAAAAAAAAAAAAAAAAAAAAAACAAGGCCAGCAAGCAATCCCAACTCTCAGCCTATACGTCTTCAGGCTCGTTCTAGCCTTTGTCAAGAAAAGATTGTGTTGTGCTGTGTCATCTTAACATTATGTTCTGTAATTGTTATACTATATTCTTTTTATGGACCTCGAATGCTGCGGCTCGTTAAGTGGGTATTCAAATATCTAGGCTGCTTGTATTTATATCTAATAATCTATCTATCTATCTATCTATAGCCCGACGCCCTAATCCCACAAAGGGTGGCCGCAGACAAAACGCCTCCAAGTCGCTCTGTCACCCACCATTTGATTACCCTCCCCCCAACTCACACACCCCCTCCCTCATATACCTCTCAACTCCATCCCTCCACCTCATCCTCGGTCTACCTCTCCCTCTCCCTCCCTCCACCTCACCCACATACACCCTCTTAGTCAGTCTTTCATTCTCCATTCTCTTCACATGTCCAAACCACCTCAGTGTATTTCTCCTAATCTTTTCAACCACATCCACATCCTCCCCACAGCGTTCCTTCACTTCTTCATTCGTTAACCTGTCCCTCCACGTCACTCCACATGCTCCTCTCAAGTAACTCATTTCCACTGCTCTCACTCTTGACTTGTTCCCCTCTTGCAAGGTCCATGCCTCGCTTCCATACGTCAGGGTAGGGATCACAATACTATCATGCAGTGACATCTTAACTACCATACTCACCTCCCTATTTCTCATCACTGCTTTCAGTGTACCAACAACCTTCCTTCCCTGCTGTACCCTTTCGCGCACTTCATCCCCCAAAGTTCCATCCTTACTCATCACACTACCCAAGTACTTGAATGCACTCACATTCTCCATATCCTCACCATCCAACCTCACTGCACACTCTGTGACTTCATTCCTCTCAAACACCATAACTTTACTTTTGTTTACATTAACTTTCAGATTCCTCCTCCTACACACTGTCCCAAATTCATTCACCAAACCTTGCAACTCCCATTCATCTTCACTCAACAGTACTGTATCATCAGCAAACAGCAACACCGGAAGCTTCCAAATCTCACCCTCATTCATTAGAGCCACCCCTACATCCACTGTCCTACTCTGCACCTCCTTTACAACCCCATCCATGTATATATTAAACAGCCATGGAGACATCATACAACCCTGTTTCAGTCCCACACTGAGATCAAAGAACTCACTCAGCTCACCATCCACTCGCACAGTAACCCTAGCTCCCTCGTACATACTCTTCACAGCACTCAACAATTTTCCCTCCACTCCATATATTCTTAATACCTTCCACATACCTTGCCTATCTATTCTGTCATAAGCTTTCTCCAAGTCCATGAAGGCAGCATACACTTTCCATCCCTTCTCTAGATACTTCTCCACTAAACATCTTAGAACAAATATCTGATCTACACACCCTTTTCCCTTCCTAAATCCCCCTTGTTCTTCTCCAACTAGCTCCTCTGTCATATGCCTAACCCTATCAATGAGTATTCTACCATATATTTTACCAGTCACACTAAGTAGGCAAATACCCCTATGGCTACCACATACTTCTCTCTCTCCTTTTCCTTTGTATAAAGGAACAATTATACCTGATTTCCAGTCCTCTGGAACCCTTCCCTCTTCCCAAGCCAATCGACACAACTTCCATATCCACTCCACAACAATCTCACCCCCAAACCTAAGCATTTCACCACACACTTCATCAATTCCTGGGGCCTTTCCCAACTTAATATTCTTCATTGCTTCCACTACTTCCGCCCTACTGATCTCTTCCTCCCTCTCATCTCTTCTTCTCCCAGCCATTCCCCAACCACTTATACTCACACTGCTCTCACTCTCTACATTCAACAAATCCTCAAAGTGCTCCTTCCATCTCCTCAGTTTCTCTCTCTTCTCCACCAACAATCTATTATTCCTATCTTTCACTCCCCTACTATTTCCCCTTTCACACTGCCTTACTTTCTTTACCTCCTTCCAAAACAATTTCTTACTCTCCCTCCATTTCACACTCAGATTCCTCCCAAACTCCTCATCCACTTTCTTTTTACTCTCCTTCACCAATCTCTTAACCTCCCTTCTCCTGCTCACATATACCTCTCTCTTCTCTCTCTCATCTTCTCCCCTACCTCTACTCACTATATGCCTTCTTCTTTTGTTCCACAGCTCGTTTCACCTCATCATTCCACCATGCTGTCCCTTGCACACCCTTGCATCTCCTCCTCACTCCACAAACCGCCTCACACGCTGCGCCTATCTCTTCCGTGAATATCTTACATACGTCTTCCACTCCTTCCATCTGCTCTAGCTCATACCTTCCCAGTCTTTCTTCCACTATGCTCTTATACTCTGTCATTTTCTCACTATCTTGCAATTTCTCCACTCTTCTCACAGGAGTTGCTTCCCCCTGTCTTCTCCTTCGTCTCCTCAACCACTTTCTTTGCAGCTCTACCTTGGCCATCACTAAGTGATGGTCAGAGACTCCATTCCCCCACCCTCTCCACACTCTTGCATCTTATCTTCTCATTCGCTCATCCACACACACGTAGTCTATCATTGCCTTTCGTTCAACAAGTTCACCATCCATCCTCCTCATTACTGTACTCTCCATGTATACCGGTGGATCATCTTATGCCGAAAGTAGGTGTTGGCTATTGCCAACCCCTTACCAGCACAGATGTCCACCAAAGCACTTCCATTCCCATCTACGTCAGCTGGCACACCCCACTGACCAACCACTCCATCCACTCGTACATTTCCAACTTTGCCATTCATATCCCCAATCAACAGCACTCTCTCGCTCTTCTCAAACTTGTCCATACACGCTTCTACACTCGCCCAAAACTCATCTTTCCCTAATAAACTTTTATATAATATGGTGTTTGCTATCTGGGTTGGAATTACACTGGTGACCCTGGAGTGACATTTGTGTGCATAATGGATAGCAAGCACAGTACGATCATAGGGGAACAATGACCGATTCTTCCCTCCTTCCGCCACAACATCAAAGACTGGATATTACATGTCGAGGCTCATCTTTCCCACATGTCTGCTACTGATGCTCAGAAGTTCAGTGCAATAGTCGGGATGCATCCCACAGAGGTGGCTACTCTGGTAAGAGAAGTTATCACTACACCACCAAATAATAAATTTGTTGATCTCAAGAATGCGGTACTGGCATGTTATAGGAAACTGGACCACTATCATCTGCGTGACCTTCAAGTATTCAGATTGGGCGACTGGAGTCGGTCTGTTCCGCGACAAAAGACACAGCTCATTAACTCTCGTTGTGTCACCCCACTACCAGAAAACATTCTTTGCTATATGCATCTCCAGAAACTTCCACCAGAAATAAGACTCATCTTTTCTTCTCTCACTGGTCAAACTCCGACGAGCAAATATGTGGCACTGGCAGATAGAATGATGGCTCAACTCTCCACTTCAACATACATAAGAGGCACTCCTAATATAGTATAATTATCTGACCCGGTGGTGTCTTATGTGAGTTGTTCTACTGAAACTTTGCACCCTGCTTCTCCTTTAGCTTCACTCACTCCGTGCCCAGGCAGTTCTTTCACCAAATCAGGCAGTAGACCTCCTGGTTCGTTAGGTAATCTGGGGGTGGGGAAATCATCACTTCTGCATCAATCTTACATCAGCTTGTGAAATGCCAGGATTTCAGCAAGTACTGCGACCTCTTGATGCACTTCTGCGACAGGCAGACAACCTATCATCTTGTCAATCAAGATTTCTCCCTCGTACACAACAGCAATCAGGAATGTGTTTGTATCACGAAACATTTGGAACAAAAGTTCAGCAATGCCGACCACAATGCTTTTTTTCGGGAATGGGAACATCGGGAGCAGATGAGTGCAGCTGCTCCTGCTACATCAAAAGTTTCTGCACCACTTCTCTGCATCAAGGATCGTGCATCTGGTAGGAAGTTTTCAGTGAATACTGAAGTATCTGTGAGTATTCTTTCAACCAACACCACGCAATTGGGAAGAGTAAACCACCTGCATTTGATCTTCTGGCTGCAAACAACATACCCATAGCTGCTTTTGGCACTTCAGAAGATCACCTGCCTGAAACAACACACCCATCGTTACTTTTGGCACTTCAGAACTCATTATTGATATGGAAATGCGGCAAAAGCTACCGTGGACTTTTATTTTTATCATCGCTGACGTAAAGCAACCATTGTTGGGATATGATTGTCTGAAACATTTTCAGTTGCTTGTCGATTTGAGAGAGAACTGTGTAATTCACCAGCCATCTCAAAGTAAAGAGTTAGGTACTCTGCCTAAAAGTTGCACGCCAGTCATAACTCAGCTTCATCACAACATGAAGTTTAACAATTTGCTACAAAAGTTTTTTTTTTTTCTCTTACTGGGCCGCAGTCATGTTCTAAGTCTCCATCTATGCCAGTCCATTACTACATTGAAACAACAGGCCCACCAGTTCATTCTGATCCGAGACGTCTTCCTCCAATCAAGTTATGAGCGGCAAAGGAAGAATTCAGCACACTTTTAAAGGAGGGGATCATCGAACTGTCTGACAGCTGTCAATTGGGCATCGCCACTCCATATGGTCCCCAAGTCTGCTCCTAATACATGTTGAGCTTTTGGCGATTATCGTGCACTGAACAGAATCACTGTACCTGACAGGTATCCTGTCTCACATTCAAGATTTTCACTTGAAATTATAATATTATGGCAAGACAGTGTTCTCCAAGCCTGACCCGGTGTGTGTGCTTCACGAAATTCCCGTTTTTTCAGCTGACATTCCTAAGGCTGCAATCATCATGCCTTTTGGATTGTTTCAAAACCGTTTCATGCCCTTTGGACTTCGAAATGCCACACAGTCATTCCAGCATTTTATGAATCACATTCTATGGAACTTTGATTTAGTAACGGTGTACATAGGTGATATGCTAGTTGCATCAGGTAATCACGAGGAACACCGAACTCATCTTAAATAACTGTTTGCCCACCTACAGGAGTATGATAACTGAGATTCATCCAGCTAAGTACATCTTTGGAGCGCATGTTCTGGACTTCCTCGGTCACAAAGTTTCAGCTAAGAGAATCAGTCTGCTTCCTCAGAGACAATGCTATTAAGCAGTTTCCACAGCCCACTACGGCAAAGAAGATACGAGAAATCCTGGGCATAGTTAAATACTACTACCGCTCTCTCCCTAGGGAAGCAAAACCTTAGGTCCTCTACGTGATCTGCTCAAGAAGTTGCCAAAGTCATCTAAGGCCCCTCTAACCTGGACACCAGAGGCTTCTGTGCCATTCACAAGAGTTAAGGACAATGTCGCACAACTTTCTCACCTTGCATAACCAGTCCCCAATTCTGACCTTGCCCTAACAACAGATGCTTCTTCTACAGCAGCGAGTGCAGTCTCACGCCAGGTTAGGGAAAGAGTTAAAACACCATTAGCCATTTTTCTCCCAGCACCTAGACAAGGCTTAGCTTACACACAGTGTATTTGACAGAGAATTGTTGGCCATAATTTTAGCTGTTCACCATTTTAGACACTAGCTAGAGGGTCGTCCCTTTTATATTCTAACTGAACATATACCTCTCATCTATTCTATGTCACAAGAGTAAGATTCTTACTCTCAGCGAGTGCAACGTTAGCGCTCCTACATGTCATAGTTTACAACAGACATTCACCACGTGAAGGTTGTGAGAATGAGGTAGCTGATGCCTTATCCCATTCCATCTTCACGACTGAGTAGCTTCCACCAGCTCTTACTTACATTCAGTTAGCCCCTGCTCAAGTGAATGATGAGGACTTGGTAGCATATAAAACTTCATCATCTGGACTTTGCTTGCAACCATTTGATACACCTGGGTCAGACTGTAAAATTTGGTGTGATGTTTCTTGTGACAAACTTCATACATTCATTCCCAGCTCCCATCATCATGAAGTGTTTTTGCATTTTCATAACATAAGTCATCCTGGTATTAACTCATACTGCAATGAGGGGGAAAAAAATGATATCCCTCTATGCCGGCCGATTTTTTATATTTTTCTCTGGCTAAATGGGCTTAATACATCAATGTAAGATCCCTGGCACCAATAAAAGTAATCATCAAAGCCAGAAAGTTGGTTGAATCGAGTTAGGTTGGTGCCACTCAGTCTCTGATGTCTTCAAGGTTACTGAGAGAGTAGAGCAGCTCCAAGCCTGTGAAGACCGTCACCACCTCCCGCGCTCCTAAATCAGTGTTGTAAGCCTAGCAGAGAAACGTCTGAAGTTAGCAAGATACATTATTACCTTCCATTTTACTTTGGCTGTTTGCAATGATTTCTCAATGCTGCAGGACTAGATCTACGTCTTGGGGTTTCAGAGACGGACGTCGATCTACGTATCTAGTGCAATACAGGTTAAGCTTCACAGCATCTTCTTACCCAATGCATAGTTTGGCCATGGATTAAAAAGGCTAGGCCCTACCCTTGACTTGGTTATGCACTTCCAGTCAAGCTTCCGAAGTTCACCGTCATACCAAAGCTGCATTAGAGTCATTGCCCCTCCCTTCCTGCAGATATCCCACTGTACGTGTTGACATTGTAGGTCCTTTGCCACCTTCACGAGGATAAACCTATTTACTCGTTTGTATTGATAGATTTACCAGATGGACTGAGGCAATATAGTACCTGTGCAGGATGTGTCAGCTGATTCAACTGCATGGGACTCTTTTATAGGCTGGGTTGCTAGATTCGGTGCTCTTAACACTATCATTACAGATCGTTGTGTGCAGTTTGAGTCTGACCTGTTGTGCCAACTTCTCACTTTCCTGGGAACAGTGAGATAGCGTATGACGTCTTATCATCCCTAGGCGAATGGTGTGGCCGAACGGTTTCATCTGCATCTAAAGAATGCATTCAGGGCACAACTGCAGCAGTATTGACGGGTCGATGCAATGCCACTTGTTCTTCTGGGGCTACACTCAAGTCTGGAAGAGCTTGTTTATGGTCAGTCCATTTGGTTCCCTGGAGAATTCAACATCCCAACGCTCCCTGAAAATTTTAGTAAGCATGAGTTTCTTGCTGTTCTCCAGGAAACCGTCGCGAGGCGGGGAAGGCAGTGGCTGAATCGATAAAGAAGTGACCAGCAGTCCTAATGGACCCGGGTTCGAATCCTGGCTGGGGGAGGGAACAGTTTAAGGATATGAATTTCATAAAGGCAGTCTTTACTGATCTACACACTATACTTCCGTTTCCAAAATTCAACAATCAGCGCATCTCTAAGCACAGCCTCGGAGTCCCCAGAAGGGGGGGGCCATAAATGCCCCCACCTTCCTCCCCTCTCCAGGTGACGACTCGAGCTGCCTGGAACCATTGTCTGACGCACTTCTTCATTTCTGCAACATTCTTGGCCCTTCCTCCAACTTTCGCTCTGTTGAGCACCACCTCTCCACATCGAAACCTCACCTTCTTTTCCTAACTGAGACTTAGCTGTCTGAGGCAACTGACAGCAAACCCTTTTCTGTATCCTACTTTCTCTATACTCATTTCAAAGCCAAATGTGGCTGTTGTGTATATATACACAATGACTTATCTTGCTCTCATGTTCCTGAACTCGATTCATCTTAATTCTCTACACTCTGGCTTCGACTTTCCTGTCACTGTATGACTAAATATATCTGCGCTGTTTACTTATCCCCTAATTCAACTGACTATCAAAAATTCTTCGACTATCTTACTACTACGATGGAACACAGTCTAGCCATTTCTCCTTTCTCTGAAATCTCTATTCTGGGAGATTTCATTGTTCACCACCACCTTTGGCTCTCCTCTCCTTTCATTGATCCACCTGGTGAACAAGCCTACACCTTTTCTATCCTCAGTGACATAGAGCAGCTTGTACAACACCCTACCCGTATCCCTGACTGCCTTGGAGAGAGCTCCAACATACTTGACCTCTTCCTTACAACTAATCCTTCTGCTTACACTGTTAATCTTTTCTCTCCATTGGGCTCCTCCGATCACAATCCTATCACCTTAACCTGTCCTATCGCTCTGGTACGGACTGTGGACCCTCCAAAGAAACGTCTTCTGTGGCACTTTGGAGCTGCGGATTGGTAGGCCCTCAGGCAGTACTTCTTTTATTTTCCCTGGATTGATTATTGCTTCCATGGCCGGGAGCCATCTGAATGCGCCTTGCGGATTAAGGAGGTTATTTTCTTGGGCATGGAAGCTTACATTCCTTTCTCATATCCCTTGACTAATGCAAGAAAGCCTTGGTTTAATCACGCTTGTTCTAATGCTGTCCGCAACAAGGAGAGGACCTATAAAAGGTACCGGTGTCAACCCACCCCTGAATCACATCTTTTATATGTTTCTGCCAGGAATCTTGCTAAGTCTGTTCTTCGCTCTGCTAAAACTAGTTTCATCTGTACTAAATGCTCTCAACTCTCCAACTCGAATTCTTCCCGCTCCTGCTGGCACCTTGCCAAAAACCTTTCTAACAACTTTACCTCATCATCCTTCACTCCTCTTTTCTACTCTGATGGCTCTGTAACTATTTCTTCTACTGATAAAGCAGATATCTTCACTCAGACTTTCTCCTCCAATTCCACCTTTGATAATTCCGGTGCTGTTCCTCCATCACTTCCGCCCTGTGACTTCCACATGGCTGACATTTAAGATTCTTCAGCTGATGTATTTTCTGCCATCACAGGCCTCAATATTAACAAGGCATATGGGCCTGATGGAGTCCCTTCTGTTGTTCTCAAGAACTGTGCTTCTGTGCTTACACCCTGCCTAGGCAAACTCTTTCGCCTCTGCCTATCAACTTGTATCTTTCTTTCTTGCTGGAAGTTTGCTCTCATTCAGCCAGTCCCAAAGAAGGGTGACCATACCCAACCCTCTATCGTCCAATTGCTTTACATCCTGTATCTCAAAAGTTTTCGAGTCAATTCTTAATAGAAAAATTTTAAAGCATCTTTCCTGTCACAACCTTCTTGCTGATCGTCAATATGGGTTCCATCAGGGACACTCCACTGGCGATCTTCTCACCTACCTTTCAGACTCCTGGTCATCCTCCTTTCAGGACTTTGGCGAAAGCCTTGCCATTGCAATTGATATCTCTAAGGCTTTCGATCGAATCTGGCATAATTCTTTGATTTCCAAACTGCCCTCTTACGGTTTCTATCCTTCTATCTGTGCCTTCATCTCTAGTTTCCTTTCTGCTCGTTCTGTAGCTACTGTTGTAGATGGCCATCATTCTTCTCCTAGATCTATCAACAGTGGTGTTCCTCAGGGCTCTGTCCTATCACCAACTCTCTTCTTTTAATTCATCAATGACCTTCTAAGCTGTACATCTAACCCTATCCACTCATACACTGATGACTCCACCCTTCACCTTTCCATCCGGTTCCCGCAACGTCCAGCTCAGCAGTTACTTCAAGAAACAAGGGATGAGGCTAAGGCACACCTAATGTCTGACTTGGCTCATATCTCTGACTGGGGTAAAAATAATCTTGTTATTTTTAATGCATCAAAGACTCAGTTCTTACACCTATCAACCTGACAAAATTTTCAACAGGTGTACCCTCTAATGATTAATAATATTCAGCTTATTCCTGCATCATTCTTGAACTTGCTTGGGGTTTCATTTACTCAGGACTTGTCTTGGAAAGATCATATTACATCTCTTGTAGAATCTGCTTCTAAGAGATTAGGTGTGTTAAGCCGACTCCATTCCTGCACAATTGTTGACTCTATACAGGGGTTTTATCCTCCCCTATGTGGAGTACAACTCTCATGAGTGGGGAGCCGGTGGCTGAATCGGTAAAGAGGTGGCCTGCAGTCCAAGTTGACCCAGGTTTGAATCCCAGCTGGGGCAGGGAACATATTAAGGATTTGGATTTCATAAAAAAGCAGACTTTCCTGTTCTACACGATGACTCACAGACATGTCGTACAAATACCCCCGCTAATACCAGTACACCAGTCCTGTATGAGACAGCCCTAGCATGTATCCAATATGGACGGTGGGTGTTAGCGCCGAAGTGGTGACATATGGAGGTGTAGGAGGACTACTGGGCCTTGGGATAGGCTACTGCCCCCAAGATATAGGCCCTGACGCCTTTGCCCAGAGTCGGACACATAAAAAAAAATAAATAAACAGCTCTTCTCAATAGGGTGGAATCAAAGGCTTTTTGTCTCATTAACTCTCCTCCTCTTACTGGCTCCTTTCAACCTCTGTCTCTTCGCCACACTGTTGCATCTTTATATCTTTTCTATCGCTACTTCAGTGGTCACTGCTACTCTGAACTGTCTGCATGTATTCCTCCACCGCTGCGACGGGCGTGTAGCACCTGTCTATCAGCAAACTCTCATCCCTTTTCTGTCCAGTTCTCTAATGCAAGAGTTAACCGTTACTCCCAGTCCTTCATTTATGCAACAGGTCAGCTCTGGAACTGTCTCCCTCTGTCTGTATTTCCTGCTTCCGATGATCTCCAGTCTTTGAAACGCAGTGTGTCCAGGCATCTCGAAATGATCTGATCTTGAATTTGGCTCTCTCTTATATTTTGTTTTTCTGTCGGAGGGAACAGTTATTGTGGGCTCGTGGCCTTTGGTTCCTTCTTCCTCACATAAAAAAGAAAAAAAAAGATGACCTACCAATATTTCATAAAAATACTCCTACTAATACCAATAAATACACCAGTCCTGCATGACATGGCTCTAGCATGTATTCAATTTGGACGGTGGGTGTTAGTGACGAAGTGGTCACATGTTGAGGTGTATGGAGTGTAGGAGGGATACTGGGCCTTAGGAAAGGGCTGTGAAGCCTATGCCCAGAGTCACACACACACAGACACACACACTTATACACAAGAGAAAGATATTTGTGAAGCACTAAATAAGAATTTCCAATTAGTTTTTACAGAAGAAAAAAATTTTGAGAGGGACTATGTGGAAAATGCATGTCCACACATACTACCAGATATACAAATTGCAGAAAAGGTAATACAGGAGGAGTTAAGTAGATTAGACAGAGGAAAAGCAAGTGGTCCTGATGAAATTTCATGTTGGGTATTACGAGAATGTGCAAAGGAGTTAAGTAAACCATTATTTTTAATTTTCAAGAAATCCTTGAGTCAAGGTAAACTACCTGATATTTGGAAAAAAGCAAATATTGTCCCCTTATTCAAGAAATGAAATAGACAAAATCCACTCAACTACCGACCAGTATCACTGACCAATGTTGTAAGCAAGGTATTAGAAAAGCTTACAAGAAAAGCTTAGGTAAATCATCTAGAAGAACACAGTATGATAACAGAAAGACAGTTTGGTTTCAGAAAAGGAAAATCATGTGTTACTAATCTGTTGAGCTACTATGACAGAGTAACAAACACAATACAGGAAAGGGAAGGATGGGTGGACAGTATCTATTTAGATTTCAAGAAAGCTTTTGACACAGTACCACACCAAAGACTTTTATGGAAACTGTACCATCAAGGAGGAATTCGAGGCAAACTGTTTTGTTGGATGCAAGACTTTCTCATAAAAAGAGAAATGAGAACAGTACTAAGAGGAAACTACTCATCATGGAAAGAAGTGACTAGTGGAGTACCACAGGGTTCAGTGCTGGCACCAATCATGTTTTTAGTGTATATAAATGATATAAACAGTAACACTGGAAATGAGAGCTATCTGAATATGTTTGCAGATGATGCAAAAATACAAAGGAGAATTACTAACACAGACTCTTGTAAAGACCTACAAGAAGAATTAAATAAACTTCATGAATGGAGTAGTATATGGGAAATGGAATTCAAAGTGGACAAGTGTCATGTAATCAAGTTTGGTAAAAGTGGAAAAAGACCTGATTGGGATTATAAGTTAGGAAATAAAACCCTATACACATCAGAAAGAGAGAAAGACCTAGGTGTGATTATCGATAACAGACTATCTCCGGCTGACCACATCAGCGAAAAGGTACGGAACATGTATACACTGCTTGCAAATATGAGAATAGCATTCACATACATAAATGAAGACATGCTAAGAAGGATAATAACATCATTCATTAGACCAACCCTGGAATATGCATCAGTAGTCTGGAGTCCTCATCTCAAAAAGCACGACAAGATTGAAAAAGTTCAAAGGGCCACTACAAGATGGATACCAAGCTTAAGGGACCTAAGCTACGAAGAAAGACTAAATAAACTGAATCTACCAACACTACAGGAGAGAAGGAAAAGAGGTGACATGATAATGCTATATAAGTGCATATCAGGGAAGGAGAAAATAGACATAAATGATTACTTAACATATGGAGAAGCATCAGCAAGAGGACACTGCAAAAAACTGCATAAGAAGAGAGGTGATAAAGACGTAAGGAATATTCAGTTTCCCAAACAGAGCAATTGATCAATGGAATGCACTACCGAATGAAATAGTGTGTGTCAAAACAATTCACAAATTTAAGGATATGTACGATAAATATGGTTTAAGACACGGGACAGTACGAGCTTGACTCATTCCTGTAAAGATACAATTAGGTAAGAACAATTAGGTAAGAACACACACACACACACACACACACACACACACACACACACACACACACAAACTACCTCCCCGTTAGGTACCACAGCAGTCATGTCATGTTCTCTCTTCTTTGGTCGATTGCTAGTATGTGTGGCTGTGCCATGATGCTAATCTGCGCCCACGTCAACGTCCTTATGATCGCCCTTATTAAGTTGTTAAATGATCAAGTAAGCATTTTACTATCCAGTGTGGTAATAGTAAACAAACTGTTTCTGTGAATAGGTTAAAACCTGCAGTTTTTTTTCAACACCTGTTTCCTCCCCAAGTGCTCAATCCAATTCTTTCTGGGAAATTATCATTTCCCTATGACCTACAGTCGATCCTGCATCAGATCAATCACCTTCCACTAATCTTAAACATATGTTGTCAGACCATGTTCCGGTACCGGGTACTCCCACTGCCAAAGCTCAACCAGCTCCAGCTATTGTGACGAGGAGAAGAAGGGTCTCCCGTCTCCCCGAGAGGTATGCTTAGTCAGTAATCGCTGAGGGAGTCTCACTGACGCGGGGACGTTCATCTAGGTAGTTTGTTACTTGGCGGGAGAAACGTGTATCGAGTCACTGAGCAATGAGGTTATGTAGGTATGAGAATCTCAGACTTCGAATCTTGTGTTTAAAAAGGCGACAGGCAACAAACCTATATATATATATGTATATATATATATATATATATATATATATATATATATATATATATATATATATATATATATATATATTTATATATATATATATATATATATATATATATATATATATATATATATATATATATATATCCAGGGGCATGATCCCACTGCTACCTGGCGCGTCCCCGGGTGGTGGATAGGGGAAGGCCTTGTACTGTAGATATGCGAGGTACCGTCCCAGACGGCGTGAACCATGGGACCCCCTATAGATATGTAGGGCTTTACCGAATATAACGAATAACGTGGCACAAAAATTACATGTCACCAGACGCTATGTGGCAGGGAGGTGAGATTATTTGCCATAATCCTCCCAACCAAACATGACTTCTATTGCAAACAATTTGACGGGCGTTCCTGTTGGATCATCATCTACTAAAGGTCCAACCGCACTGTCTCCTGTGCATACAGGCAGTGTGCCACCGAAAGTGAGTAGGCACTGTGTTGGCAAGTTATAGACTGGGATATTAAACAATATGAAATCCATGAAGAGCTATGCATGTAATGTCAGAAGCCTCACAGATGATTACAAACTTGATAATGACTGAACTGGAAAACACTGGTTGGGATATTGTAGGTTTGAGTGAGACCCACAGAAAAGAAGAAAAAGCAATCCAGCTCGAAGACACCAACCACCTATTTTACTGCAGAGGAAGGCAAAATGAAAGAGTTAGTGGTGTAGGATTTCTTATTAACAGACATCTTGCAGACAACATTGTTCAATTCAGCACTGTATTTGACAGAGCAGCATTGGTGGTAATTAGACTGTGCAAAAAATACACGCTGAAAGTAATACAAGTATATGAACCAACTTCTCAAAGCTCAGATGAAGAAATTGAAACATTCTATGATGACATCTCCCAGATTATGGAAGAAGAAAAGACCCCATATAATCATGAGAGACTTCAAAGCAAACGTTCGAAAATCAAAAAATGGAGAAGCATGTATGGGAAAATTTGGAGTGGGAGAAAGGAACGAAAGAGGAGAAATGTTGGTAAACTTTGCAGAAATGTATAACATGAGAATAATGAACACAGTCTTTCAGAAAAGAACAGGGAGAAAGTGGACCTGGAGAAGCCCAAATGGAGAAACAATGAATGAAATCAACTCCATTATAGCGGTTAAGAATAACACGATCACAAATGTCACAGTTATCAACAAAGTAAATATCGGAAGTGACCATAGAATGGTGGGTTGCATTGCCAAATTCAGCTTCAAAAGTGATAGAAAGAAGATGATTAAAAATAAAAAGATATGCCCAATAAAAGTAAATGAAAACAAAGCAGCCTTTCAGTTGGAAATAAGGAACAGATTTCAGGCTCTAAATAACGCTGAATGTGACATTGATCAGCTGAGTGACAGACTAACAAAAGTTTTAAGAGGAGGTAGCAGGAAAACCTAATACAACCAAAGCCAAAAAATATTCAGAGAAGACACTCGAGCTAATGAAAAAAAAAGAAAGGAAATGAAGGGAAAACAAAGAAAAATGAATTAGAACAAGAGGAATTAAATCAGCCTATCAACAAAAGACAAAGAGAAGAAAAAAGAAAGAGAAACATGGATCAATTCAAAGAAATCATCAAAAAGGGAAAAAGTCTGAAACAGGTCTGAAGTAAAATGGCACTAGGAAAGCAACAAATTACATCACTGAAAGACAAAAACGGTGAAATCATTAAATGCAGAGATAAGATTTTGCAGAGAGCTGAAGAATTTTACAAAGAACTGTATGCATCAAAGACCGTATTACCATAGCTAACGTTTCAGTTGACAAGTGAAATACCTTAGGCAACACCAGACGAAGTAAATATTTCTCTTAAAAATATGAAGAGGGAAAGCTCAGGGAGATGAAATAGTAGCAGATTTACTGTTGGATGCAGGAGCAGAAGTACAAAATAAGCTTGCTCACTTATTTACTCAGTGTATAAAAAAGAAAATTCCCAAAACATGGTGTAATGCAGCAGTTATTTTACTTTGCAAAAAAGGTGACTCAAAAGATCTTAGTAACTATCGAGTCATTAGCTTATTATCAGTCATTTACAAACTCTTCACTAAAGTCACTACGAACAGAATAACTACAAATTCGGAGGAAAACCAACCTCGTGAACAAGCAGGATTCCGAAGCGGGTATTCGACTACTGATCATCTAAACACAATGGATCAGCTAACTGAGAAAACTACAGAATATAACAAACCACTGTTCTTAGGTTTTGTTGATTATCAAAAGACTTTCGACTCAGTGGAGCACATAGCAATTATAAACTCATTGCGAGAACAAGGAGTGAATGAGAACATTGTAAAACTGCTCGAAAATATATATAAAGAGGGAACTGCTACAGTAAATTGCATAAGGACTCAGAGAAAAATAATATCGAGAAAGGCGTCGTCAGGGAGGTACAATTTCACCAAAATTATTTACAGCATGCCTAGAAAGTATTTTCAGAAAGCTAGACTGGGAAAACAAAGGAGTGAATATAGATTAAGAAATGCTATACCATTTAATATTTGGAGATGACACTGTCCTAATCTCAGAAACAGCAGTGACATTGCAAGAATTGTTTAATTGCCTGAACAGAGAAAGTCTTAATTAGGGCTAAATATGA
This sequence comes from Coenobita brevimanus, assembly GCF_032717465.1. Taxonomy (NCBI): domain Eukaryota; kingdom Metazoa; phylum Arthropoda; class Malacostraca; order Decapoda; family Coenobitidae; genus Coenobita; species Coenobita brevimanus. The sequence goes on from NC_137009.1 coordinate 27,253,641, forward strand.
GCCAGAGTAAAAGTACAGTGATGTTTAATCAACAAACGCCAAAGAGCGACATCAAAATAAGCGGAGAAATTCTTGAAGAAAACGAGGAGTACAATTACTTGGGACAAATACTAAAATTAACGAAAGATAATGATAGCGAAATAAAAAGACGCGTTACAATTGGAAGGAAAGTTTTCAGTAAACACAGAGATATTATGAAAAGTAGCTTGCCAGTTGATATGAAACGAAAAGTATATAACGAATGTATAATTCCAGCTATGACGTATGGTTGTGAGACCGGGAATCTGACGAAATCGGTGGAAAGTAAACTAATCCGTTCTCAGTGAGCAATGGAAAGATCAGTGTTGGGGATATCTTTAAGAAACAGGAAAAGATCAACTTGGGCAAGAGAGCAGACTAAAGTCAAAGATACTATAGAAGTTGTAAAAGAACAGAAATGGAGGTGGGCAGGCCATGTAACAAGAATAAGGGATAACCGATGGAACAAGAGGATGACTGATTGGACACCAAGGAATTGTAAGCGCAGCAGAAAAGGCAAGACAGGAGATGGAGAGATGAGACAGAAATCTGCAAGGAAAACGTGGTAAAAATTGGTCTAGTCAGGGAATTCGTGGAGAAGGTTGGGGGAGGCCTCTGTTTAGCAGTGGACTTGTAATGGCTGCTGCTGCTGATACTCGTGTATATATATATATATATATATATATATATATATATATATATATATATATATATATATATATATATATATATATATGCAGAGATGCCTTTTATTAGAATATCGACACCATGCACACAAACAGGAGACATGTACTAAAATTGAATATTGTGAACTAAAATCAAAGTTTAATTAAAATGCATTTTAATTAAAATTTGATTTTAGTTCACAATATAAAATTTTAGTACATGTCTACTGTTTGTGTGCCTGCTGTCGATATTCTAATAAAAGGCATCAGTGTGCATACATATTTATACATATATTTCCCCACAAGATTTTCATACCTTATAAGCCTAATATATATATATATATATATATATATATATATATATATATATATATATATATATATATATATATATATATGTTACATAGCCTATGATTTCATCATCCTTTGTGTAATTTTAACGCACAGTTGCTGCATGTTTGATCACGAGCGTGTTCTGCCTCAGTCCCCCCCTTCTACCGTTATAGTAGAGTAAGTCGTCCTTTCTGTTATTCAGTGCGGGATTGTCGACCGTTTGTCCCCATCGCTTCATTTGCGCGTCCCTCTTACAAGTTGTGTCAGGCTCTGCCGGCCCCTATATAATGAGCTAAGTCTCTGCATCATTGCCACTTAGATCTGCTCCTCATTTTGTTCACATCTCTGTCCTCCCCTGTACAGATATTATTATTGTGAGTGCTCAAGAAATCTCCAACCATCTAGCAGCTGTGTGTAATTTGAGTATTACTGTTATTGCATTTTTTCTTGTACTGTATAGCATAAGTTTAATTTGTAGGCCTAGTGAAGTTTTTGTAATTAATGTTGGGTTTTATGTCAGTCATTTTTGATAAGAATTTGTATCTGTAATAATTTATCTGGCATTCACTGAGTATTATCTGGTATCTCATTTTATCAGGGCTGACTTAGATAAATTTACTCTTGCTAATTTCGTGTTAATAGAGGCTATTGCAGTTAACAATATATTTAACCTGTTTTTGCCATTACATTATCCTTATGAGTCCTGAATGTTTAGTTGTTAGTTTGTGCATTAAACTTTAACTCGTAATTTTACCTAACTCTTTTGTTTTGAACCTGGAACTTTACGGGACAGTAGTGACTCTTCGTATTCTCACTTAAAGTGTACATTATCTTTCTCTGTTCCGTAACATAAATTTGGCGACCTCATATCAGGATATTCAGGATATTATCATAAGGATATTGTTTGATATTTTGTGACTGTGATATATTCATGATGGCTACTATTTCTACACTTGATGAAGCCAAAGATTTTTTGTCAAATGTGCAAACAGTGTGTGATATAGAAAACAGAACAAAGAATGAACTTAAGATTGTTGCTCAACAATTGGGATTTGTTGTTCGCTCTCATCAGTCTAAAGATCAAATTCTTGCCATTATTAATGAAAGCTTGTTTAATGTAACTCCTCCAAATGAGCAAACGCAGATTGAATTAGCTAAGTTACAGCTAGCCCTGCAGGAGGCCCGTGCTAGGGAGGTTGAGGCACAAGTTGAAATTGCTAGGATTCAGGCAGACCATGAGTATCGCATGAAACAAGGTGGAACTGGATCATCTAGCTCTGATGATTTTGATGTGGCTAAAAATGTTAAACTTGTCCCTCCTTTTAATGAATCTGATTTAACAAAGTATTTTCAGTTGTTTGAGAGGGTAGCTACAGGTTTTAATTGGCCTAAGGAGTATTGGCCAGTACTCCTTCAAACTGTTCTCACCGGTAAAGCTCAAGTAACTTATGCATCTTTGCCTCAGGATCAATCTGATAATTATGATGTAGTTAAGAGCTTGATTCTTAAGGCCTATGAGCTTGTTCCTGAAGCTTATAGAGTAAAATTTAGGACAACTTACAAGCAAGATAAGCAATCCCATGTTGAGTATGCAAAAATCAAAGAAGATTTGTTGGAGCAGTGGTTAAATTCTAAGAATGTGGATTCTGATTTTGGTAAATTTAAGCAGATGATTTTGCTGGAGGATTTCAAAAGGTGTATTAGTAAAGATGTAAGCCTATATCTTGATGAGAGAAGAATAGATAATTTGTCTGATGCTGCAGTTTTAGCTGATGAGTATGTTCTCACTCACAAGAGATATTCTAGAGAAAAAGGGAAAGCTGAGAGTAAGTACGTTGCCTCTACTCAGAGTACAGGTAACAGGAAAGAGAATAAGGATGATGTTTCTCAGGAAGTAAATACCAGCTTCACCTCTAGATTTCAGAAAAGTAAATGTACTTATTGTAGTAAGCTTGGTCATACTACGGAGAGATGTTTCAGGAGACAGCGTGATGTGAACAAAAAGGAGTCTTTAAATATTCAGTCAATTGGTCTAGTGTCCACTCTTGAGAGTTCCCAGAATTCTTTAACTGAGTTAACTGAACCTGCTTTGAGGGGTAACTTAAATTCTCATGATGAAGCTCCTCTTTTGAGCAGTAACGTGGGTGACACTCTCAAGAGTTCATGTGCTAATTTCCTGTCTGATGGTTTTGTCAGTCCTCTGGACAGTAATGACAGGAAATCAGTTCAAATATATCGTGATACAGGTGCTTGCCTATCCCTTATGCTGACCAGTGTTCTAGGCTCTAATGTTAATTCCTCTGATGAAACTGTAATCTTACAAGGTGTAGGGAATAATTACTTCTCTGTCCCTCTGTGCAGAGTGAATTTAGAGTCTGGTTTTGTTAATGGTTCCGTTATGGTTGGGTTGGTTGAGACACTCCCAATGTCAGGTGTAACTTTCTTACTTGGAAATGATATTGGTGGAAGTCAAGTGTGTCCAGCTCCTCAGTTGTCTAGTGAGCCAGTGGCTGCGTCCCAGGATTGTGATGTCCCTGATGTGTTCCCTGCATGTGCTGTCACTAGAGCTAAGTCTAAAGTTACTGGTGATTTAGAGGATAATGATGATGATGATGTTATCCTAGCTGACACTTTTCTTGCTAATTTGGACCACTCACCAGATGAGGCAGTACCCCGTAGTGTTGATAATTTGTCTCGTCAAGAGTTGGTTGAGTTGCAGGTTGCTGACCCTGAGTTGAAAGGTCTAGCTAACTCTGCTTACAGTGAAGAAGAGTCAGCCGGTGCTTCTACTTGTTATTATGTAAAGTCAGGAGTACTTATGAGGAAGTGGAGACCCCCAACAGCATCAGCCGACTGTGAATGGGAGGTTGTACATCAAGTTGTCATCCCTCGTGTTTGTAGGCAGGATATCATTCGAGTGGCTCATGATTCCAGTTTGGCAGGACACCTTGGAGTGAGGAAGACTGTGGCACGCATTTTGAAACACTTCTACTGGCCAGGTATCTTCAGGGATGTTTCCTGGTATTGTAAGTCTTGTCACACCTGTCAAGTTGTGGGGAAGTGTAATCAGACCGAAAAGGTTGCACCTCTAGTTCCCATTCCTCCTTTTGAGGCGCCTTTCACCCGTGTGTTGGTGGATATTGTGGGCCCTCTTCCTAAGACTTCTTCAGGATTTTCTTATGTGTTGACCATGATTGATATGGCTACTCGTTATCCTGAAGCCATTCCACTTAGAAACATCTCAGCAAAGAACGTGGTTAAGGAAATGCTGGGGTTCTTCACAAAGTTTGGTCTGCCTAAGGAGGTACAGTCAGACCGGGGGAGTAATTTCATGTCAAACGTTTTCAAGCAGTCTCTGAAAGAGTTGGGCATCACCCAGATCACGTCTTCAGCTTACCATCCCCAGACCCAAGGAGCGTTGGAGAGATATCATCAAACACTCAAATCGATGCTCAAGAAATACTGTTTGGAACATCAGAAAGACTGGGACAAAGGTCTTCCATTTGTTGTATTTGCCGCAAGAGAATCTCCAAATGAATCACTGGGCTTCTCACCTTTTGAACTACTGTTTGGCCATGAAGTAAGAGGACCCCTTAAGTTACTCAAGGAATGCTGGCTGTCGGAGGAAGATGACGTCAACCTGCTGGAGTATGTGATGAAGTTCAAAGAACGGCTGTCCACTGCTTTACAGCTGGCGAGAGAGAATTTAGGAGCTGCTCAGGAGAAGATGAAGACTTGGTATGATAAGAAGTCCAGGTTACGCCACTTTCAGCCAGGAGATCAGGTTTTGATTCTGCTACCAGTTCATGGGCAACCTCTTCAAGCCAAGTTTAGTGGCCCTTATTTCGTGGAGAAGAAACTCAGTGATGTCAGCTATGTCATCGCCACACCAGATCGTAGAAAGAGCAAGCAACTATGTCACATCAACATGCTAAAGTTATATCACAGGCGGGACGAAAATAATCCAGTCTGCACTGTAGCTGTTCCACCCGAGTCTGCAAGTGAAGCTCTCCCATGCAGTATGAGCCTGAGTGATAGTTTGGGGAAGAATCCTGATATCATGAATGATCTCCAGACTAAGCTTTCTCATCTACCTCCCAAGGAAAGGCAGGAGTTTTCGGCATTACTGCAGGAGTACCCGCAAGTGTTCCGTGCTACTCCAGGAAGAACCACTGTGTTGATGCATGATGTCGATGTTGGAGACGCAAAGCCAATTAAATTGCCTCCTTACCGTGTGAACCCAGTGAAAGTTCCTCTCATCCAGAAGGAGCTTGGCTACCTGTTGGACCACAAGATGATTGAGCCCTGTCAGAGCGAGTGGAGTTCTCCTGTCACTCTGGTCCCTAAGCCAGGTGGGTCACAGCGGCTTTGCATCGACTACAGACGTGTTAATCAGATAACTAAAACAGACACTTACCCTCTCCCTCGTGTGGAAGATTGCATAGACAAGATCGGAAAGGCTAGGTACATAAGTAAGTTTGATTTGTTAAAGGGATACTGGCAAGTACCTATGACTGAACGTGCTAGGGAGATTTCATGTTTTGTAACATTGGGAAAGACATTTGCATGTTCTGTAATGCCATGTACAGATTGTTTTACAGTAATAAGAAATTTCCTTTGTAAATTTCTTTTTTCTTTGTGGGGAGGTGTTACATAGCCTATGATTTCATCATCCTTTGTGTAATTTTAACGCACAGTTGCTGCATGTTTGATCACGAGCGTGTTCTGCCTCAGTCCCCCCCTTCTACCGTTATAGTAGAGTAAGTCGTCCTTTCTGTTATTCAGTGAGGGGTTGTCGACCGTTTGTCCCCATCGCTTCATTTGCGCGTCCCTCTTACAAGTTGTGTCAGGCTCTGCCGGCCCCTATATAATGAGCTCAGTCTCTGCATCATTGCCACTTAGATCTGCTCCTCATTTTGTTCACATCTCTGTCCTCCCCTGTACAGATATTATTATTGTGAGTGCTCAAGAAATCTCCAACCATCTAGCAGCTGTGTGTAATTTGAGTATTACTGTTATTGCATTTTTTCTTGTACTGTATAGCATAAGTTTAATTTGTAGGCCTAGTGAAGTTTTTGTAATTAATGTTGGGTTTTATGTCAGTCATTTTTGATAAGAATTTGTATCTGTAATAATTTATCTGGCATTCACTGAGTATTATCTGGTATCTCATTTTATCAGGGCTGACTTAGATAAATTTACTCTTGCTAATTTCGTGTTAATAGAGGCTATTGCAGTTAACCATATATTTAACCTGTTTTTGCCATTACATTATCCTTATGAGTCCTGAATGTTTAGTTGTTAGTTTGTGCATTAAACTTTAACTCGTAATTTTACCTAACTCTTTTGTTTTGAACCTGGAACTTTACGGGACAGTAGTGACTCTTCGTATTCTCACTTAAAGTGTACATTATCTTTCTCTGTTCCGTAACAATATATATATATATATATATATATATATATATATATATATATATATATATATATATATATATATACTGTATATATATATATATATATATATATATATATATATATATATATATATATATATATATATTGTTACATAGCCTATGATTTCATCATTCCTTGTATAATTCTAACTTATGATACAGTTTTGTTCATGATTGCATCATCCTTTGTATGATCCTAATGTACAGTATGCTGCATGTTTGTTCATGATTCGCCACGTGGCTTCCATAGTGACCAGGCTTGCTTGTTCTACCTCACTCCACCCTTCTCCCCCTTATAGTAGAGTAAGTCGTTCTTTCTGTTGTTCAGAGCAGGACTGTCAACTCTTCCTCCCCTATGCCTTCAATTCCGCATCCTTCTTACAAGTTGAATCAAGCTCTGCCGGCCCCTATATAATGAGCTCAGTCTCTGCATTAGTTGCCACTTAGATCTACTCCTCATTCTGTTCACATCTATGTCCTCCCCTGTACAGTATATTATAATTTTCGTGAGTGCTCGGGAAGTCTCCACTCATCTAGCTGCTGTATAATTTGAGTATAAGTGTTATTACCATTTTTTCTTGTACTGTATAGCCTAAGGCGTTGATCTGTGACCCTGGTAAAGTTTTTATGATTCATATTGGTTCCATACTGTCAGCCAGTATTAGTAATATTTTGTATCTGTAATAATATTATATCTTGCTTTATTTGAGCATTATCAGGTTTTCTCATTTTATCAGGGCTGACTTAGATAAATTTGCTCTTGCTAATTTCGTGTTAATAGAGCCTATTGCAGTTAACCATATATATGTAACCTGAATGTGTTTGAATGGATGCATAAATGGGGAGTGTGTCGTCCTATCTCGGCTACCTCCCTTTCTGGGGGAAGCAGCCTAGGTATATAGATAGATAGATAGTTTTGCCATTACATTATCCTTATGAGTCCTGAATGTTTTGTTGTTAGTTTGAGCATTAAACTTTAACTTGTAATTTTACCTAGCTCTTTTGTTTTGAACCTGGAACTTTGCGGGACAGCAGTGATTTTAGTATTCTCACTTGAAGTGTTCATTATCTCTCTCTGTTCCGTAACATTAATTTGGCGACCTCTTATCAGGATATTCAGGATATTATCATAAGGATATTGCTTGATATTTTGTGACTGTGATTTATTCATGATGTCTACTATTACTACTCTGGATGAAGCAAAAGATTTTTTTTTTTTTTCTAATATGCAAACAGTGTGTGATGTAGAAAACAGAACAAAGAATGAACTTAAGCTTGTTGCTCAACAATTGGGAATTGCTGTTCACTCTCATCATTCTAAAGATCAAATTGTTGGCATGATTCAGCTTGTTTAATGTAACTCCTCCAGATGAGCAAACGCAGATTGAAATAGCTAAGTTTCAGCTAGCCCTGCAGGAGGCTCGTGCTAAGAAGGCTGAGTTTCAGGCACGTACTAAGGAGGCTGTGTCTCAGGCTCATATTCAGGAGGCACAAATTGAACTTGCTAGGATTCAGGCAGACCATGAGTATCGCATGAAACAAGGTGAAACTGGATCATCTAGCTCTGATGATTTTGATGTGGCTAAAAATGTTAAACTTGTCCCTCCTTTTAATAAATCTGATTTAACAAAGTATTTTCAGTTGTTTGAGAGGGTAGCTACAGGTTTTAATTAGCCCAAAAAGTATTGGCCAGTACTCCTTCAGTGTTCTCATCGGTAAAGCTCAAGTAACTTATGCATCTTTGCCTCAGAATCAATCTGATAATTATGATGTAGTTAAGAGCTTGATTCTTTAGACCTATGAGCTTGTTCCTGAAGCCTATAGAGTAAAATTTAGGACAACTTATAAGCAAGATAAGCAACCCCATGTTGAGTATGCAAAAATCAAAGAAGATCTGTTAGAGCAGTGGTTAAATTCTAAGAATGTAAATTCTGATTTTGATAAATTTAAGCAGATGATTTTGCTGGAGGACTTCAAAGGGTGTATTAATAAAGATGTGAGCCTATATCTTGATGAGAAAAGAATAGATAATTTGTCTGATGCTGCAGTTTTAGCTGATGAATATGTTCTCACTCACAAGAGATATTCTAAAGAAAAAAGGAAAGCTGAGAGTAAGTACGTTGCCTCTACTCAGAGTACAGGTAACAGGAAAGAGAATAAAGATGATGTTTCTCAGGAAGTAAATACCAGCTCCACCTCTAGATTTCAGAAAAGTAAATGTACTTATTGTAGAAAGCTTGGTCATACTACGGAGAAATGTTTCAGGAGACAGCGTGATGTGAACAAAAAGGAGTCTTTAAATATTCAGTCAATTGGTCTACTGTCCATCCTTGAGAGTTCCCAGAATTCTTTAACCGAGTTAACTGAACCTGCTTTGAGGGGTAAATTAAATTCTCATGATGAAGCTCCTCTTTTGAGCAGTAACGTGGGTGACACTCTCAAGAGTTCATGTGCTAAATTCCTGTCTCATGGTTTTGTCAGCCCTCTGGACAGTAATGACAGGAAATCAGTTAAAATATATCGTGATACAGGTGCTTGCCAATCCCTTATGCTGACCAGTGTTCTAGGCTCTAATGTTAATTCCCCTGATGAAATTTGTAACCTTACAAGGTGTAGGGAATAATTACTTCTCTGTCCCTCTGTGCAGAGTGAATTTAGAGTCTGGTTTTGTTAATGGTTTCGTTATGGTTGGGTTGGTTGAGGCACTCCCAATGTCAGGTGTAACTTTCTTACTTGGAAATGATATTGGTGGAAATCAAGTGTGTCCAGCTCCTCAGTTGTCTAGTGAACCAGTGACTGCGACCCAGGATTGTGATGTCCCTGATGTGTTCTCTGCATGTGCTGTCACTAGGGCTAAGTCTAAAGTTACTGGTGACTTAGAGGATAATGATGATGATGATGTTATCCTAGCTGACAGTTTTCTTGCTAATTTGGACCACTTACCAGATGAGGCAGTACCCCGTAGTGTTGATAATTTGTCTCGTCAAGAGTTGGTTGAGTTGCAGGTTGCTGACCCTGAGTTGAAAGGTCTAGCTAACTCTGCTTGCAGTGAGGAAGAGTCAGCTGGTGCTTCTACTTGTTATTATATAAAGTCAGGAGTACTTATGAGGAAGTGGAGACCCCCAACAGCATCAGCCGACTATGAATGGGAGGTTGTGCATCAAGTTGTCATCCCTCGTGTTTGTAGGCAGGATATCATTAGAGTGGCTCATGATTCCAGTCTGGCAGGGCCCCTTGGAGTAAGGAAGACTGTGGCATGCATTTTGAAACACTTCTACTGGCCAGGTATCTTCAGAGATGTTTCCTGGTATTGTAAATCTTGTCACACCTGTCAAGTTGTAGGGAAGTGTAATCAGACCGAAAAGGTTGCACCTCTAGTTCCCATTCCTCCTTTTGAGGCGCCATTCACCCGTGTGTTGGTGGATATTGTGGGCCGTCTTCCTAAGACTTCTTCAGGATTTTCTTATGTGTTGACCCTGATTGATATGGCTACTCGTCATCCCGAAGCCATTCCACTTAGAAATATCTCAGCAAAGAACGTGGTTAAGGAAATGCTAGGGTTCTTCACCAAGTTTGGTCTGCCCAAGGAGGTACAGTCAGACTGGGGAAGTAATTTCATGTCCAGTGTTTTCAAGCAGTCTCTGAAAGAGTTGGGCATCACCCAGATCACGTCTTCAGCTTACCATCCCCAGACCCAAGGAGCGTTGGAGAGATATCATCAAACACTCAAATCGATGCTCAGGAAATACTGTTTGGAACATCAGACAGATTGGGATAAAGGTCTTCCATTCATTGTATTTGCCGCAAGAGAATCTCCAATTGAATCACTGGGCTTCTCACCCTTTGAACTACTGTTTGGCCATGAAGTAAGAGGACCCCTTAAGCTACTCAAGGAATGCGGCTGTCGGAGGAAGATGACGTCAACCTGCTGGAGTATGTGATGAAGTTCAAAGAACGGCTGTCCACTGCTTTACAGCTGGCGAGAGAGAATTTAGGAACTGCTCAGGAGAAGATGAAGACTTGGTATGATAAGAAGTCCAGGTTACGCCAATTTCAGCCAGGAGATCAGGTTTTGATTCTGCTACCAATGCATGGGCAACCTCTTCAAGCCAAGTTTAGTGATCCTTATTTCGTGGAGAAGAAGCTCAGTGATGTCAACTATGTCATCGCCACACCAGATTGTAGAAAGAACAAGCAACTTTGTCACATCAACATGCTAAAATTATATCACAGGCGAAATGAAAATAACCCAGTCTGCACTGTAGCTGTTCCACCCGAGTCTGCAAGTGAAGCTCTCCCATGCAGTATGAGCCTGAGTGCTAGTTTGGGGAAGAATCCTGATATCATGAATGATCTCCAGACTAAGCTTTCTCATCTACCTCCCGAGGAAAGGCAGGAGTTTTCGGCATTACTGCAGGAGTACCCGCAAGTGTTCCGTGCCACTCCAGGAAGAACCACTGTGTTGATGCATGATGTCAATGTTGGAGACGCAAAGCCAATTAAACTACCTCCTTACCGTGTGAACCCAGTGAAAGTTCCTCTCATCCAGAGGGAGCTTGGCTACCTGTTGGACCACAAGATGATTGAGCCCTGTCAGAGCGAGTGGAGTTCTCCTGTCACTCTAGTCCCTAAGCCAGGTGGGTCACAGCGGCTTTGCATTGACTACAGACGTGTTAATCAGATAACCAAAACAGACACCCTCTCCCTCGCGTGGAAGATTGCATAGACAAGATCAGAAAGGCTAGGTACATAAGTAAGTTTGATTTGTTAAAGTGATACTGGCAAGTAACTATGACTGAACGTGCTAGGGAGATCTCATGTTTTGTAACACTAGGAAAGACTTTTGCATGTTCTGTAATGCCATATGGTATGAAGAATGCACCAGCCACTTCTCAGAAGCTCATGAATGTTGTAACAGAGGGTTTGGCAGGGTGTGTTGTTTATATTGATGATGTATTAATCTTCAGTGACAACTGGAAAGATCACCTATGCCATGTCAGTGAATTTCGTGAGCGTTTGGTTCAGGCTAACATTGTAGCTAATTTATCAGAGTGTGAGTTTGGTCAAGCTAAAGTTCAGTACTTTGGGTACGTAATTGGTGATGGACATGTTGCACCACCAGGAGCTAAGGTTCAGGTTATAAGTGATCTTCCCAGACCTAAAAGTAGGAAAGAGCTACAAAGATTTTTGGGAATGGTAGGTTATTACAGGAGATTTGTTCTTAACTTTTCAATTCTTGTATCACCACTTACAGACCTACTGAAAAAGGGAGTTAAATTTGTCTGGACCGATAACTGTGAATCCTCTTTCAGCAAACTTAAAGCTATCCTATTAAGTCAACCAGTGCTTGCTACTCCAAATTTTGCTAAGCCTTTTAAGATGGCTGTTGACGCAAGTGATACAGGAGCTGGGGCTGTTTTGCTGCAAGAGGATGATCAGGGTATTGAACACCCTGTATCTTATTACAGTAAGAAGTTCACTCCACCTCCCTGTATCTTATTACAGTAAGAAGTTCACTCCACCTCAAAAGAACTACTCAACTACTGAGAAAGAGCTTTTGGCCTTGATTTTGGGTTTACAGCATTTTTCACTTTATTCGTGTTCTGGTTTTGACCCCATAGTCATTTATACCGATCATAACCCACTGAAATTCCTTAGTAAGTTTAAAGATAAAAATCAGAGATTGACAAGATGGAGTCTACTTCTTCAGGAGTATTCATTAGACATACAACATGTCAAGGGGAAAGAAAATGCTATTGCAGATTGCTTATCTAGACTTTAGACAGATTGTTTTAGAGTAATATGAAATTCCTTTGTAAATTTCTTTTTCTTTGTGGGGAGGTGTTACATAGCCTATGATTTCATCATCACGGGCCTGCCGGGAGCTAAAGAAAACGCGTTGGCACATGGGTGACGACGACACACTCTCCCATCCCGTTCTGCGGCCCTCACTCAGCTGCTCAGCTTGTCAACATTCATGAAGTGTGGCGTACCCATTTGAAATTTACATTTTATCTGCCACCTTTCAACGACTGTTTCCATACACAAGGAGGGAAAAATGCCCTATTACTGTTCAGTATATGGATGCTTCTTGTGCCACACAGAGACGAAATGCCACATTTTACAATTTCCCGAAAAATGAAGAAATCAGAGATGGTAAGAAAAAAGACTACTACAGGACAAATAATGGGAAACTACAAGTAAGTTCATTTATCTGGTTGATAGTTGGTTTGATATACCGTATTCAAATCCTTGTTCCACGGGATGTAGAGTCTTTTAGAAATGCTTATGGGTTAGATTTAGAAACCCAAGACAAAACAGTTGAAGTAAGTGATATGCACAGCAATATCATTGAGAGTATGTGGGAGTAAAGGTCTTTACCATTTTCAGAAAGGACTGGTCATCTCATTAAGGTCTTTGCCTTCATTACTGGAAATGATAAAGGGTCAGTACAGTATTTCCTGCATATTAACTTACAGACTAAACTTAAACTGACCGGTGCACTTCTTTGCTTGCCTCAGACAAATGGCAGCATGTTATCAGTATCCATCTCCTGTTGCTGGTAAACACTGTTAGGTCACATCTCGGAAAAAATAGTTCACTTGGGTCAGAATACAACGTGGGTGATAAAAATGATGATGTGTACATGTCAGCAGGATCATTTTTCAGCTTCAGTGATGAACATGCTCCACTGTCTGAGGATGATGAATAAAATCTCCAGGGTGACCTGACCCTGTCTGCAATAGCGTTCAGACGAAAACAATGAACCAGAGGCAGGGGGAATGGGCAAGGAAAATATTTCAGACAACCTGGAATAGAAGTAAAGGGGTTAAAGGAAATTATTGAGGAAGCGGGCCTAGTGTATTTGGTGGATTCTTAGCTCATAAATTTCCTCAGTGCGACTACATCGGTTCAAAGGCATCAAATAATGGCGACGCATGGATTGGTGCAATTAGCAGGGGAAATGAAAAATTGATGAAACCTAGCTTTAAATTCCTACAAAAATTTAAACAATCATGGAGCTAAAGCTCTGAAACTTGGAAAAGCCACTGCCCATAATCAAGCCAGTCAAAATGCTGACTTTGTTTAACTGATGAAGTAACTATTTATTTTGCTCGCTGTCATATGCTTTGTAGAATGCCAGTATTAAAACAAAAATCATTTCATCTAAAAAAAACTAAACAAAATAAGTAAACTGATAATTGATAAACATGTATAAAATTCTGACTGATTGCTTGAGAGAGAGAGACAGACAGACAGACAGACAGACAAACAGACAGAGAGATTCCTATTCAGTGAACTTTAAGTGTGACATGAGAGAATTTTCTAGTCCATATGATTAAATACTTTACTGTTTCCAAGATTATATATTATGATATGATCATACTATGGCTAAAACCAGTAAGTTGTCTGGCTAGAGATTCATATACTGTTTATATGCATCATTTCTGACAATGTGCAAGCACATGTTAAGACATGTACGAAAGAATTAGAAATATTAGTGTGTAACAATGTATGGTATGAGAGAGAGAGAGAGAGAGAGAGAGAGAGAGAGAGAGAGTGAGAGAGAGAGAGAGAGAAAGAGAGAGAGAGATGTGACGTCATCACCCAGGAGCTGGCGCGTTTTCTTTCCCTCCCGGCCGGCCAGTGAGTAGACATTGTAATCTATCTATCTATCTATCTATATATCTATATCTGTCTATCTTTCTGTCTATCTGTATATGTCTATATCTATCTATATATCTATCTATCTATACAGTACACACACACACACACACACACACACACACACACACACACATATATATATATATATATATATATATATATATATATATATATATATATATATATATATATATATATATATATATATCCATCATCCAATCCTGCGTTGCCCCATGATGAGCGTAGAAGCCCGGGGCTAGGCAGTAGGTCCTGACATTTAAGATGAGAGTGACCAGCCTCACTCATCCCTGAGTGGCATTACATTAGCAATAAACCCCAACCACTCCTTGGATATAAACCGTCACCGGTTCAATCCGACTGGAACACAATAATTACACACTAAACCACCAGGCTCCAAAATTTTGTTATATGGTTACCACCCAGCGTAGTAAATGGCTTCCTGGTGTACAGGAAACAATTTGGCTTGTCACTCAGTGTAGAGTCACCCACAGGCAGAAGGGAGAGGAAAGAATGAAGGAATGAAAGACAGAAGAAGATGGAAGGAAACAAGGATGGAGGAGAGGACAGGGCAGACACCCGAGAGCAGCACTACATTGAGTGAGTGGATGGCGGGCGCCCATATATATATATATATATATATATATATATATATATATATATATATATATATATATATATATATATATATATATATATATATATCACCATCCACTCACTTGATATAGTGCTGCTCTCTGGTGTCTGCCCTTTCTTCTCCTCCATCCTTCTTTCCATCCATCCTCTTCTGACTTTCTTTCCTTCATTCTTTCCTCTTTCTTCTGCCTACGGGTGACTTTACATTCCCTCTTGTGTCTTTCTTTCCTTCATTCTTTTCTCTTCCTTGTGCCTGTGAGTGACTACACTGACAAACCAAATGATTTCATGTACACCAGGAAACAATTAAATACGCTGGGTGGTAACCTTATAACCAAATTTTGGCTCCTGGTGGTTTAGTGGGTAATAAAGGTGCTCGAATCGGATTGAGCCTGTGAAGATTTATATCCAAGGGATGGTTGGGGTTTATTGCTCACGTAATGCCACTCAGGGATGAGTGAGGCTGGTCACTCATCTTAAATGCCAGGAACAACTTTCCTAGCCCAGGGCTCCTACGCTCCTCATGGGGCAACGTAGGATTAGATGATGGATGGATATATATATATATATATATATATATATATATATATATATATATATATATATATATATATATATATAGTCATCCATCCAACATCCACTCCTATGTTTCCCCATGAGGAGCGTAGGAGCCCGGAGCTAGGCATATTGTTCCTGACATTTAAGATGGGAATGACCAGCCTCACTCATCCATGAGTAGCATACTGTGAGCAATAAACCCCAACCAACCCTTGGATATAAACCTGTAAAAACTCAATCAGACTGGAGCACCTTAATTACCCACTAAACAACCAGGTGCCAAAATATGATTATATGGTTACCACTTAACGCAGTAAATGGTTTCCTGGCGTACATAAAACCATTTGGCTTGTCACTTAGTCGAGAGTCACCCATAGACAGAAGGAAGAGGAAAGAAATAAAGTCAGTAGGAGTATAAAGTCACCCATAGGCAGATGGAAGAGGAAAGAATGAATATTTCATACATATATATCTCTATCTATCTAGATAGATAGATGTATCTATCTATCTATCTATACTATCTATATCTATATCTATCTATCTATATCTATCTATCTATCTATCTATCTATCTATATATATATATATATATATATATATATATATATATATATATATATTGTCACTGTACCATATTACTACTGTCGTATAAAGTTCAGGAGATAATGTAATACTGTAGGTCTTTCTGTCAAAGGTTCTAAGAGCTTATGTCTGGTTTGCAACTGTCGTGGAGTTCACTGTATCCGACATTAATTAGTGGTTGCTGGAGGCACCACACATTTCCTACCCATCTGCCAATATCTTGACACTTTAAGGTATTCTTTTTATTGAAAAGTATTTTTTAAAGAGGCTTTAAGTATAATGTTAAGCAATGTCACACCACATGCACAGACTAACCTGCAATACAGAGGAAAATCATCATGAAGTTCCATCTACCATTTGTTCCCACCAGGTTGAGAAGCTTCTCAAAATTGTCACTGTCATCAGCCACGTCCAACAGGCTGTCAGAAACGGCACCAGTGTCCTCATTCCCCTCGACATTAGGCTGATCGCCTTTTCCCACCAGGTTTTTGAGATTCTTGAAATTATGACCACCATCACACGTCCCCAGCTGCCAGTTGGAATCTTCACCAGCACCTTCGTTGCCTTCAATAATATTTTGTTCTGTTCTGTCTTTTTCAGTGATCTGAGTGGTGGTACATCGGCTGGTGTTATGAACCGGTTCTGACATGAAGGATGGTTTATTTCCTTTGGCCTGTAGTGGATTCAGTGAGACTTCAGCAGGATGCTCACTTTCAGGCGGATCAACTGTCATAATGCCCGGCTCCATCACCTATTGCACAGAAGATAATGGTTTGAATAAGTCGACCCGTTGTCTGCTATCAGTCACCAATTGAAAACCTGCTTAAAGATACACAGCACTGCAATGTCGGAGAAATTAACTGCAGCTACATAACAAAAAGTAAGAGCACTCAAGGAGTGCAATAACAGTTCTCAGCATGTGATCTACGGGCCGCATACTAACACCCGACTTGGCCCTGTGTCCTTGGCGTTTGACCTATTACACCTAAAATTGATTCAATTAAATCTCGCCAAAAGCAAAACCCTTCTGCCAACTTTGGTTCATATCAAATTAAATGTGTTGGAGAAGCCCAGTAACTTTAAAGTTTGACTTTTCCCTGTGACCTTCATCTTGGACTGATTCTTCTCAAAACTGAATCTCCCTGTCCTACTTTTAACCTAAACATTCTCATGAAGTTTAATATATATTGAACACGGCTGTTTAAGTTGATGTTTCCTTCATTCTTTGACCTCTGATCTATTACTCTCTCAAAAACAATAGGTCAGCCATTTGGGTTATGTTCAGCTCACTGACGTATATTTGAACCTAAACATGTCAAAGCTGTTTTAATTATTTTGTTCACACAGACATAGTTCAAACCTTGACCCTGTACTGTGACATTGATCTTTGGCTGACTTCTCAAAATTGAATTGTGAATTCTTGCCTTTTCCTTAACCCTTCCGCCAAGTTTGGTCTAAGTAAAAGTCACTAAGGTTGTACTTCCTCTATGATCTTGACCTTTACCATTTTGTTCTAAAAAAGAGTACATTTTGTGTCCAACCTTCAACCAAATCTGGTAAAATTCGAATCAAAACAATTAGAGATTTAATGTCAGCAACCAGACACATGGGTCCAAATTTGACCGTGGCTTTTAGTCTTGACCTCTGACACATTGTTATCCAAAATGAATTGCATCAATCCTGGTTTACCATCATCCGTTTTCCCAAGTTGGATAAAATTAGGTGAAGATTCTCTATGACGATTAAGCTGATCAGGATTTGACCTAACCCCGTTATCCTGACGTTTGACGTAACGTTTAGAGGAACAAAACAAAAATAGGTTCCTTAGGACGCTGCCATCAATCATTCCAGCCAGTTTTTAGAAATAGGACAAAAACTGAGTCAACAAGTAAACACACACACACACACACACACACACACACACACACACACACACACACACACACACACACACTCACAGAGGCAACATCAGAGACAACATGCCTGTCTTCTCGCTCAGGTCTGGCCACCCTTGGCCACAACCGGCAACACCTAAATAGTACCTTCATATGAGCCAGGCTCTGTACTAGGTTAAACTAAATGATGTTCTAATATAGCAGAGCAAGGATAAGCATACGTGTTGTGCAAACAACAGAATACGTCCAATTAGAGCAAGAATCCACTGACCAACGTATCATCAGTTGGGTGTTATCTGTCACAAGACGGGTAGCAGAGAAATGCATACTTGTAAGTAGAAGAGATCTTTCCAAGCGAAATATCACAATATGAGCAACATCTTTAGTAAAGTAAATATGGAAGTAGTTAAGAAAAGTGATAAAGGTGAAAAACAGGATGATGCCTTATACAAAAAGCTGGTTGAAATCGAAACATATAATAAACTAGTAGAGAACGTGAATAAACTGGAGAAAATTTTTCAAAGTGAAATAGATGAAAATAAGAAGCAATTACGCATGCAGAAGGAAGAAAATGAAGACTTAGAAAAGGAATTAAATAAAAAAGACACAACAATAGATGAGCTGTCAGTTGAGGTGAGTTCACTTAGAAGGAAGATTAGTGAAATGGCAAGTACAGTTGTCAACCAAGAGAGTATTATGGAGGATCTCAGAAATGATACAGAGACAATATGGCAAGCAAGCAGTCTGATAGACCAAAGCAATGATTCTGAAGAGAAGATAACCTAGGTGAACGAATTGATACAGAGTTATAAAGATGATGTAGAAACTACATATGCTGAAATGGCAAAAATAAGGAAAGACTTAGAAATAAAAGTCAAAGAAAAAATCAATAGAAAGAAGGCGAAAGAAATAATCAAAAATAACCAAAAATTGGTAAAAGATTCAGCAGAGATCAACAAATCTATAGTGATGACTGGTACAGATGAAGAAGTAATTAAAAAAAAAAAAAGACAAAAAGGAGATGGCAAAGATAATGAACATACTGAAGGAAGTTTCAGACGACATCTGTTATAAAGACAAAGAGGAGCAGAAACGTATAAGGTAATATAAAACAAATAGGTCAAGGCCCCTGAAAATAACATTCCAGAGTGTTAACTCTGTGGAAGATACTGAAAAATGCAAACACACTCATGGAAAAAGAGGAATATAAAAAAGTATTGATAAAAAATCCCTAACTAAAGAGGAATTGGGAATACTAAAGAAAATAATAAAGAAGAAGAGGGAGGAAACAAATACAAAGAACGAGGAAAGATCAGGGAAAGGGTAATTTTTTTTTACCAAGAACTTGGATTGCACATTCGGGTGATACATAACCAACAGGGAATAAAAAGAAGGAAGGTAATAGACTCGAGCTATTGCAAGTATGTAAAGAAGATGACTAAGTTGATGTATTCAAATGTAGATGGAATGGTGTCTAAATTATTAGAGATGAAAGACTACACAAAAGAAAAGGAACCACAGGCTATTTACCTAAAAGAAACAAAAATAACCCCAAAGATATCAAACGATACCCTAAACTGTGAGGAATACAATTAATGGAGAAGAGACACAATTTCAAGGAACAGAAGAGGAATGATAATCTTAACGAAGAAAAATCTACAAGTCAAAGAAATAAAAATAGATATACCATTATAAGAACTAACTGCACTTGAGATTAACACATTTGAAGGGAAATTACTTGCGGCAAATGTACACATGCCACCCAAAACAAACACTCAAAAAAGAGGAGAATATGAAGACCTGACCGATGTTGTATGTGTCGAGACTGGTCTTGGTCTCGAGACCGGTCTCGAGACCAGTTTGATGTGGTCTTGGTCTCGCTTGACATGGTCTTGGTCTTGATCTTGGTCTCAAAGCTTCTGGTCTCTGAGTTTTGGCTCGAGACCAGGTTTAGACCAGCATTACAAAGTGCATCGCAGTGTGGGGAAGGTCGGAATTTATTATCATTCACGGAGGAAAATCATGGGTGATTCGATTCACGGCGCGCCATACAGTGTTGTACTGTCTATAGATACTGCCTGGCTAACGCTTCGGCGATGATGCATGAGCTGAGCCTTGCGTGCACCGATAGAGTGCGTCCTAGTCGAGAGAGCATGCATGGCGTGGCCATTCTCGCAATGATAATCTCTGTTTGCACGCACGGATGTTTGCAGCTCTGTTCACCTCCGTGTACTTCATATACATGTATGGTGTATGCAATTCCCGCATCCTTCGTACACATACACCACAGGTTTACCTAGTTCGCTTGGAAAACGTAACCACAAAAATTTCTACTTTCCTATGTTTGTTTCTTCATGCCAATGAAGCAATGAAAGTAGAAATATTTTATCTAGATGTTCAGTTGTTCACATATATTAATTTTTGTAAATATATTTCCTCCGTTACAGGGGCGTAGCCAGGATTTTGGAGCGATGGGGGCCAAGTCAGACATCAGTGGCTTCCAACCTTTTGAGTTATGGCCCTTCAGAGCTCCCAAATGACTATCACGGAGGCCTGCAGTGACTTCTGTGAACTTTTTGGGAGAAATCAGAATATTTTCTAGTGTTTCACAACCGCCCTCGTATTTCATACAACTTAATCACCTATGAGCGGATGGCCATGGCCATGTGGCCCAGTGGCGTTTCTAGCCCCACTTAAGTAAGGGGGGGGGGCACCTGGGGGCCGATAAACCATCTGTAGTAGCAACAAGGGCAGTGAGCAGACTCGAATGAGGGGTCTCTTTTAAAAGGGAAAGTTAGTGAAAACTGTTCTCTTAAACAAATAGTGGGTACGACCGTAAGCAGTATTTGCAGCACTTATGGAAGAATATATATTTTATATTTCTGAAAATTTTATGCTTCCCACCTCTGTGTCCCCAAACCTCTTTGGTCTCTTGTGTAATTATCCTGAAAAATAGGTAGTCCCTCTCGACAGTTCACGAGAAACGAAAGATGAATATGTTGTTTATGGAACGTTTAGGCACAGGTAAAGCTCAGAGAGAACTGCGAAAACCAGCTTTAGCATGAGGAAGATACAGTTATCCATGAGTACGAAGGCACTGACAAGGTATGCAACACAATACATTATAACTTCAAAACCCTACTTTCAAAAGTTTAAAAACTTAAAAAGCTTTCAAAAGCCGTAACATCGGTGTGCAGGGCCGTAGAGCTATGACCACGCCCTGGGGTGCCTGGAAAACGTTTGACATGGGCCAGAAAAAGAAATAAAATTGTCACAGTCCTGGTGTGGGCCCTGGTCCCTCCATTCGCTTGAGTTTTGGCCCCGGGAATTATCCCCATTGTCCTCTTCTCTCTTTCATTCTTCTTATTAGGCTAATTGTCTTCCCAGAAACTCCTCGACCTCATTCATCTCATGTGCGATAATCAACTTAAATTCGCTTAAAAGGTGTTGAGTATCGCATTGATTCATAATCTGCAACTGGGTGAGTGGGGTACTATAGTCGTGGCGCGTGACTCTGAGGTTGTTATTATCGTGCCCTGGCAACCTACCATTCAAAGGTGCCTCTGATTTCGTGTATAATATGAGATGCATGTGATTCGTGTATAATATGTTCGTGTATAATAATATTCGTATATAATATATTCGTGCATAATAGGATTCGAGTATAATATGATACGAAATCGGAAGCAGTTTGAATAGTAGGTTGCCAGGGTACGATAATGACAACCTCAGAGTCGTGCGCCACGACTATAGTGCACTCACTCAAGGGGCCGAGAAACCCGTGAAAACTGACCAGCAGTGCAGCACCTGCAGGCTGCAGTTACTTTTCATTCATTCAGCAGACACATAAATTCTTGGTCTTGGTCTTGGTCTCGGAGGGTCTGGTCTTGGCCTTGGTCTTGGTCTCGGAGAATCTGGTCTTGGTCTTGGTCTTGGTCTTGGAGGGTCTGGTCTTGGTCTTGGTCTTGGTCTCGAGGTTCCTGTTCTTGACTACAACACTGGACCTGACAGAAAATACAGTTAAGAGTTTAAGAACACTACCACATAGAATGGAACAGAAATATGAGAGAATTCTATAAACTGGTGATTTCAGTACAAATACAATGGAATACTCTAGATGTAAGAAGCAATGAAAATTGTCGGGATCAAAAGCTTCTGGATCTTGTGCAGGAGTTTTTCCTAACACAGCATGTAAAGGAAAAGAACAGAAAAAGATGATCTGACGATCCATCAGTACTAGATCTTATATTTACTTGGCAAGAAAATCACATTGGCAATAAAATGGATCACCCTCCATTCGGCAGAAGCGACCATGCAGTACTAAACTGCAACTTCAGGAATGCATATGGCATGGTTACCAGTGATGAGACTTACAAAAAGGCTCTAAACTATTTAAAGGGCTACTACCATGAACTGAAGTTCTTCTTAGAAATAGTTTGGGAAAAGAGGTTTGAGGACAAGATTTAAATGTTGTATATAGCAAAATCTGAAATTTTAATGAAATAGACGTCCAAAATTACATTCCTTAGCACAGGGAAGTGGAAATGAAAATAAAGAAATGCTTTAATGCACAATGTAAAAATTAAAAAGAAAAAGATATTTGAGGTGGAAGAGATGCAGAAAACACAATAGTGAGAGGGCATATAACAACTATAAACAGACATGAAATGATTATTCAAAGATAAGGAGGGAGGCTCAAAGACAGTTTGAGGAAGAAATTATATATAAGAATACTGACCAACCTAAGCTATTTCACAACTACATCCGAAGCAAAATCAAAGTTAAAAATAAAATTCAGTCCATTACGGACGAGGGGATCATCTATACACAAGAGAAAGATATTTTTGAAGCACTAAAGAAAAGCTTTCAATCAGTTTTTACAGAAGAATTTTGACAGAGATGATATGGAACATGCATGCCCACACATATTACCAGATATTAAAATATCAGAAAAGAGTACAGGAAAAGTTAAGTAAATTAGAGAATGGAAAAGCAAATCGTCCTGACGAAATTTCATGTTGGGTGCTACATGAATGTGCAGAAGAGTTAAACAGACCATTATATTTAATATTCACAAAATCCTTAGGTCAAGGTAAACTACCTGGAATTTGGAAGAAACCAAACACTGTGCCTCTATTCAAGAAAGGGAATAGAATAGACAGAATCCACTCAACTACCGACCAGTATCACTGACCAGTGTTGTATGATATTAGAAAAGCTGATAAGAGAAGTTAGTGTAAACCATCTAGAACACAATATGATAATAGAAAGTTCAGTTTTAGAAACGGAATATCATGTGTTACTAATCTATTAAGCTACTATGATAAAGTTACAGAAATATTACAGAAAAGAGAGGATGGGTGGACAGTATTTATTTAGATTTTAAGAAAGCATTTGACAGAGTACCATACCAAAGACTTTTATGGAAACTGTACCATCAAGGAGGTATCCAAGGCATCCTGTGCTGCTGAATGCTGGATTTTCTCAGAAACGGGGAAATGAGAACAGTAGTAAGGGGAACCTACTCATCGTGGAGGGAAATGACTAGTGGAGTTCCACGGGGCTCAGTGCTGGCACCCGTTATGTTTTTAGCATATATGAATGACATAGACAGTAACACTGGAAATGGAAGATGTCTAAATTTGATTACGGATAATGCAAAAATACAAAGGAAAATTACTAACACAGATTCTTGCAGAGAGTTACAAGAACAATTAATTAAACTTCATGAATGGAGCACTAAATGGCAAATGGAATATAATGTGGATAAGTGTCATGTAATTAATTTTGGTAAAAGTGTCAAAAGACCAGATTGGGATTATAAGTTTGGAAGATCAACCATACACGTGTCAGTAGGAGAGAAGGACCTGAAAGTGATAATTATCAATAAGAGACCATCTCTGGCTGACCACATCAGTCAGAAGGTACGTAACATGTATACACTGCTTGCTAATATGAGAATAACATTCATATATAAAAATGAAGTCATGCTGAGAAAAATAAAAACATAATTCATCAGACGAACTCTGGAGTATGCATCAGTAGTCTGGAATCTTCATCTCAAAAAACACAAAGATACGATTGAAAAAGTGCAAAGGGCAGCTACAAGATGAGTACCAAGTTACAGGGATCTAAGCTATGAAGGAAGACTAGAAAAAAATTAATCTACCAACGCTGCAGGAGAAAAGGAAAAGAGGAAACATGATTATGCTATACAAATGCATCTCAAGGAAAGAGAAAATAGACATAAATGAATATATATATATATATATATATATATATATATATATATATATATATATATATATATATATATATATATATATATATCCTGTGGAGACGCATCAGCAAGAGGACACTGCAAAAAACTAATTAAAAAGAGAGACGTTAAAGACCTTAGGAAATTCAGTTTCCCAAATAGGGCGATTCATCACGGGAATGTACTACCGAATGAAATAGTGTGTGCCAAAACTATTAATAAATTTAAGGATATGTATGGTAAAAATGGTTTAACACACGGGATAGTTGGAGCTTGACTCATTTCTGTAAAGATACAATTAGGTATGAAAACACACACACACACACACACACACACACAGTTGAGGCACCAGAGAAGTAGCACGTATGTCACCTTGCTCTGTGCTGGCCACCCTTGGCCACAACTGGCCACACCTATATAGTATCTTTATATGAGTCAAGGTCTGTATTAGGTTAAACTAAATGATATTCTAATATAGTAGAACAAGTATAGGTAAAAGTGGTTTCCAAATAATAGAATACATCCAACTTGTGCACGAATCCACCAACATAACTCAACAGCAGCTGGGTGTCGTCTGTCATCAGGCGGGTAGCAATGAGATGCAAACTTGTAGGTAGAACTATCCTTTCTAAGTGATTATTGCAAGATGAGCACCATCTTTAGTACCGTAAAGCGAATATGGAAGGAGTTAAGAAAAGTGATAAAGCTAGAAAACATGATGATGATTTCTACCAAGATCTGGTTGATGTGAAAGCATATAGTAAATTTGTAAAGAAAGTGAATAAACTGGAGAAAACATTTAAAACTGATATAGATGAAACTAAGAAGCAATTACGCATGCAGAAAGATGAAAATGAAAAATTAGTAAAAGAATTATAGAAAAAAGACACACCAATAGATCAAATGTCAGTCCAGGTAGGTTCACGTAGAAGGAAAGTTAGTGAAATTGCAAGCTCAGTTGCGAACCATGAGATTATTATAGAGGAGTGCAGAAATGAGACAGAGACAATTCCATAAGCAAGCAGTTTGACAGACCAAAGCAGTGAACGAAGTAATGAGAAGTTGCAAAGATGAAATATAATCTACGTATGCTGAAAGGGTGGAAGTAACGAAAGACTTAGGAACCAAAGTCGAAGAAAACAACATTAGAAAGGAAGTGAAAGAAATCATTAAAAATAACTCAAAACTGGTCAAAAATTCAGCAGTTATTAACAAATCTTATGACTCATATAGACGAAGCAAAAAAAAAAATCGTGAAACAAAAAGGTGACAAATATGATGAACATATTGAAGGAAGTATCAGAGGAAATCTGATAAAGACAAATATGATGAACATATTGAAGGATATATCAGAGGAAATCTGTGATAAAGACAAATATGATGAACATATTGAAGGAAGTATCAGAGGAAATCTGTGATACAGACATACAGAAACACAAAAGGCTAGGGAAATATGAGAGAAATAAGTCAAGGCCCCAGAGTGTGAACATTGTGGAGGAAGTACAAAAAATGGAAACAAACTCATGGAAAAAACGAATGTAAAAAGTATGGATAAAAACACTCCTAACTAAAAAGGAATAAGGAGAAGGAGGAAGCAAAAAACAAAGAACTAAGAAATGTCAGAGGAGGAGAAAAGTATTTTTTTTTTTTCAATGTAAATGGACTGCCGATACAAAAGTGGTACCTAACCTACAGGGAATAAAAAGAAGGAAGGTAGCAGACTCAAGCCATGGCAAGTATGTAGGACAGATAAATAAGTTGATGTACTGAAATGTAGATGAAATGGTGTCTAAATTATTAGAGATGAGAAACTATACCAAAGAAAAGGAACCACATATTATTTGCCCAGCTGAAACAAAATTAACCCCAAAGATAGCAAACAATACCCTAAACTTTAAGAGGAATACAATATATGGAGATGAGACAGAAAATTTAGAAAAATAAGAGAAACTATAATATTAACAAAGAAAAATACATAACTCAATGAAATTAAAATAGATATACCCTCACACGTGGAGTAGGCTGTAGCACCAGTCGAGCAGGGCAGTACTCCCGAGGTGGATGGAAAGCTGATGACATGGAGAGCTGGAGCTCCTGTTTCATCAGCCCTCGGGACTAGTTCCTGACCATCCCCCTTTGCTTAACTTTTTCAGTGTTTCATTTATACAGAGAGTAGGCCAGCATGCTCTCTAATACAAGTTTCTCAAACTGTCAACACCAATCTACATGCACAGCACACACTACACTACCTCTTGAAAATTAAAGAAAAATGGTATACTATCACCTTGCCTCAGAGTCCCCGGGTTGGGGGTGGGCGGAACATAAATGCTCCCACCATCCGCCCCTCTCCCGGTGATGACTCAACATGCCTGGAACCACTGTTTGACTCACTTCTTCATTTCTGCAACATTTGCGGCCTTTCCTCTAACTTTCTCTCTGTTGAACACTACCTCTCCTCCTCTAAACCTCACCTTCTTTTCTTAACAGAGACAGCTGTCTCAGGTAAGTGACAGCAAAACCTTTTTCTGTATCCTCCTACTTTCTCTATACTCATTTCAAAGCCAAAGGTGGCTGTTGTGTATATGTACACAACAACCTATCTTGCTCTCATGTTCCTGAACTTGATTCTTCTAAATTCTCTACTTTCTGGCTTCAGCTTTGCTGTCATTCTCTGGCTGTATATATCTGTGCTCTTTACTTATCTCCTAATTCTACTATCAAAAATTCTTTGACTATCTTACTTCAACGATGGAACACATTCTATCCATTTCTCCTTTCTCTGAAATCTCCATTCTAGGAGATTTCAATGTTCACCACCACCTTTGACTCTCCTCTCCTTTCATTCATCCACCTGGTGCACAAGCCTACATCTTTTCTATCCTTAACGGCCTAGAGCAGCTCCTACAGCACCCTACCCATATCCCTGACTGCCTTGGAGAGAGCTCCAACATACCTGACCTCTTCCATACAACTATTCCTTCTGCATACACTGTTAATCTTTTCTCTCTGTTGGGCTCCTCTGATCATAACCTTATTACCTTAACTTGTCTTCTCGCTCTGGTACTGCCTGTTGACCCTCCAAAGAAACCTCGTCCATGGCACTTAGAGGCTGCGGATTGGGAGGCTCTTAGGCTATGAGGTGCTACCCAAAAGTTTCAGTAATTTGAATATTGTAGGGAAATGAGTTACCTTACCTCTTAGTTCTCACTGTCGCCTTTAAATTAGTCCCCTTGGGCATGTATACAGTGGTCCCAGCATTTTTACCATGAGTCCACGCATCCCTGGAAGGCTTCAGGCATGACAGTTTTGAGCACCTCCTGCGATTCAGTCTGAATCTCCTCAATCGAGTCAAATCGACACCCTTTCAGTTGTAATTTCAGCTTGGGAAAGAGGAAAAAGTCGTAGGGGGCAAGGTCAAGCAGATAGGGTGGGTGGGGAATGACTACCATGTTAGTGGAAGCCAGGAACTGCCGGACAAAAGGTGATGTGTAGTCGGGGGGGTTGTCATAATGCAGGACCCAGTCCTTGTTCATCCACTGTTCTGGACGTTTGCGGCGGATGTTCTCCCTCAGACACTGCAAGACTTCACAGTAAAACTTTCCATTGACAAACTGATCGGGTGGGACGAATTCCTCGTGAGCAATCCCTTGGATATCGAAGAAAACAATCAACATCAACATGACATTGCTGTGACATTGCAGAACTGCTAAATCACCTACACACCACGTTACAAGAGTAAGCATAGCTCAACAACACGTCCGCTCACAGACATGGCCGGGGCCACACTGACACACAAGGGTTGCTGCTGACTACCCTTAGCGGCAAAAGGTGAAATGCAAAAGGTTGGCTCCCTCTGTTCAAATTACTGGAACTCTTGGGTTGCACCTTGTACTTCTTTATTTTCCCTGGAATGGTTATTGCTTCCATGGCAGGGGGCCGTCTGAGTGTGCCTTACGCATTACAGAGGTTTATCTCTTGGGCATGGAAGCATACATTCCTCTCTCATATCCTTTGACTAATGCAAGAAAGCCTTGGTATAATCATGCTTGTTCTAAAGCTGTAAGCAGCAAGGAGAGGGCCTATAAAAGGTACCGTAGCCAACCCATCCCTGAATCACATCTTTTTTTTACGTTTCTGTTTGGAATCGTGGTAAGTCTGCTAAAAATAATGCCATCGGAACTAAATGCTCTCAACTCTCCAGCTCGAATTCTTTCCACTCCTTCTTGCACCTTCTCAAAAACCTTTCTAACAACTTTACCTCATCATCCTTCCCTTCTTTTTCAACTCTGATGTCTCTGTAGCTATTTCTTCTACTGATAAAGCAGATTCTTCGCTCAAACTTTCTCCTCCATTTCCACCTTAGACGATTCCGGTGCTGTTCCTCCATCACTTTCCCCCCCTCTGACTTCCTCATGGCTGGCATTAAAATTTCTTCAGCTGATATATTTTCTGCCATCACTGGCCTCAATACTAACAAGGCATATGGGCCTGATGGAGTCCCTCCTGTTGTCCTCAAGAACTGTGCTTCTGTGCATACACCCTGCCTAGGTAAACTATTTTGCCTTTGTCATTCAACTTATACCTTTCCTTCTTGCTGGATTTTTTTTTTTTTTATGTGATCGTCTCTGGCATAGGTTTCACAGCCTGCTCCCAAGGCCCAGTAGTCCTCCTACTTATCATACACCTCTACATGTCACCACTCATTGAGCTAGTCTCAAAGAAGGGTGACCATTCCCAACCCTCTAAGTATCGTCGTCCAGTTGCTTTGACATCCTGTGTCTCAAAAGTTTTCTAGTCTATTCTTAACAGAAAAATTTTAAAGCATCTTTCCTATCACAACCTTCTTTCTGATTGTCAGTATGGGTTCCGTCAGGGACGCTCCACAGGCAATCTTCTCACCTACCTTTCAGACTCCTGGTCATCTTCCTTTCAGGACTTTGGTGAAAGCTTTGCCATTGCACGTGATATCTCAAAGGTTTTCGATCGAGTCTGGCATAAATCTTTAATTTCCAAACTACCCTCTTACGGTTTCTATCCTTCTATCTGTGCCTTCATCTATAGCTTCCTTTCTGGTTGTTCTGTAGCTGCTGTTGTAGATGGCCATCTTTCTTCTCATAGATCTATCAACAATGGTGTTCCTCAGGGCTCTGTCCTACCACCAGCTATCTTCCTTTTATTCATCAATGACCTCCTAAGCTGTACATCTAACCCTATCCACTCATATGCTGATGATTCCTCCCTTTACCTTTCCATTTGGTTTCTGCAACGTCCATCTCAACAGTTACTTCAACAAACAAGGGATGAGGCTATGGTACACCTAATGTCTGACTTGGCTCGTATCTCTGACTGGGGTAAAAATATTTTTTGTTTTTAATGCATCAAAGACTCCGTCTGTACACCTATCATTCCATCAAAATCATCCACAGGAGTACCTATTAATGTTTAATAATATCCAGGTCAATCCTGCATCATCCATGAACAAGCTTGGGGCTTCATTCACTCGGAACTCATCTTGGAAGGATCATATTGCATCTCTTGCAAAATCTGCTTCCAAGAGATTAGGTGTGCTAAGCGGTGGCTCAGTCGGTAGAGAGGTGGCCTGCAGTCCTACCGGACCCAGGTTCGAATCCCCGCTGGGGCAGGGAACAGTTTAAGGATTTGAATTTCGCCAAATCAGACATTACTGATCTACCAGAAGACCCGCCGACATGTCGCAAAAATACCCCCGCTAATACCAATACACTAGTCCTGTATGAGACAGCCCTAGCATGTATTCAATATGGAGGGTGGGTGTTAGCACCGAAGTGGTGACATGTAGAGGTGTATGGTATGTAGGAGGACTACTGGACCTTGATAGCAGGCTGTGATGCCTTTGCCCAGAGTCGGACACATAATAAAAAAGAAAAAAAAAAACTCCGTGCCTTCTTTACCCCTGCACAGTTGTTGATTTTATGGAAAGTTTTTTTTTCACCCCTGTTTAGAGTACAACTTTCATGTGTGGGGAAGCTCCCCACATACAGCTCTTCTCAATAGGGTGGAGTCAAAGGCTTTCAGTCTCATCAACTCTCCTCCTGGCTCCCTTCAACCTCTGTCTCTTCACTGCACTGTTGCCTCTCTATCTCTTTTCTTTCTCTACTTCAATGCTTACTGCTCCTCTGAACTGTCTGCTTGCATCCCTCCATCTCTGCGACAGGTGCATAGCCATGTAGCCCCTTAACCGCGGGGCATCACTTGTGCGATGCTCAGGAGCAAGGGATCATACTGCGGGGCATCACTTTTGTGATTCTGAGTTATTTTGAATTCTCCCGGGCTTTCAAGTGGTGACTTGTATCATCTATCAGTACTACCGGTGTCCAGCTATACTCAGTTCTGCTAATGTCATCTGTATTCCCATCCACTGTTGACAATTTAGCCATTTTTCCCCTGTCCTTGACTCCACTCCTCCATTACCCTCTCCTCCCACCTGCCCAGCTGCGCTGCACTATGCAAATCCTGGACGGATTATTCCACTCACTTTATCCATTGAAATGTGCGATATGCCCCATTCTTATACAAAATAATATATAAAAAAAGAGAATAGGTAATTGATACTGCCATACATCTGGAATGGGCAAATTATCACCTGACAACACCCCACATGCACCCATTCGCTAGTTTTCCCTGTTTATTTCCCCTTGAATTATATTGTATGACCTATTCTCGTAATAAAAATATATATAAGATAGGAAGGGAGAAGCCTAAGTGATATTTACATTCACCTGGAACTAACTAATTTATTATGTATTGTCTAGATTTCCTGCCAATCACTTCATAGCATATAAATTAGCTGCTGTCACCACGCTGACATTGTCAACCATTCCCTGCCCATAATACGCCACATCATTCAGTTTACTTTTGTCTTTCAAGGTGAAACCACGTTGGATTCGCGCCTGTCCAATTCCACCACTTCTTAGCCCCGTGCAAAAGGCCCTGTGACCTCTACCCCTACTAAACCTCATGTGGGAAGGGGTAAAGGGCTAAGTGACTCTGCTGTGGAATGTGAACTGGCTAATTTATCAATGATAATGATGGAAAGTGACTACGATCTTTCTGGTGACTCTAAAACAATGCAAGTGGAATTGTAAATAATGAGTAAATAGCAAGTGAAAGCAATGAACGTAAATATAATTGACTGCAAGTGACAGTGCATAACATAACGTAAATAAAATAGAAATGTAAATCATGTAAATAAAATAGAAATGTAAATCATGTAAATAAATTAGAGGATGTATGTACAAATGTAAATAATTAGTAATATAAGAATACAAGTATAAATACTTGGAGTAATAAAACTGAAAGTGAAAGCTTCACTCTAGCGTGTATAAATGCATGGAGTAATGAAAGTGAAAGTGAAAGCTTCGCTCTCTACGCTAGTTTACTGAACAAGAAAGTGAATGTTTGGTGAAAATAAACTACTAGTGCTGAAAGAAACTTATGGGTAAAAATTGTATATAAAAATAAGTGTAATAAAGTACTAGGAATATAAAGTGTGAGTGTGTTTATAAATAATTAAATGACAGCTTCACCTCAGAATACCATCGAGGAACGATCATGGGTGGAAAGCTCATATGTGCTCGTAATTTACATTGCTTTCACATTTTTTTTTTTTTTGGAGTATGGATTCCAAACTACTTGAAAATCATAGAATAGTGTTTGTAGTTATAATACCAGGCAGTGGTAACCATATTACGGGGTATCGGGAAATGTAAAGTGGAGACTTCGTTACCCAACTTCAGAAGTCTCTACAATCCTACGGTAGTCGACGAAGGCTCAACAAACATCCCATGAGAAAGCTGAAGGTATGTGCCATATGATTATTTAATTATAGTATTCTAGGACTAATAACTGATTTTTGGCAAATATTTTTAAAAAGACAGTTGGAGCGTGATTATCCCCGCGGGACGTGCACGACACACTCATGACATCCCCGCGTTTAAGGGGCTAGCAAC
Source organism: Coenobita brevimanus (assembly GCF_032717465.1). Lineage (NCBI taxonomy): Eukaryota > Metazoa > Arthropoda > Malacostraca > Decapoda > Coenobitidae > Coenobita > Coenobita brevimanus. The sequence continues at coordinate 27,285,713 of NC_137009.1, forward strand.
AAACTGGCATCCCTTTTCTGTCAAACTGTCTAATACAAGAGTTAACCGTTACTCCCAATCCTTCATTTATGCAACAGGTCATCTCTGGAACTGTCTTCCTCTGTCTGTACTTCCTACTACCTATGATCTCCAGTCTTTCAAACAAAGTGTGTCCAGGCATCTCAAAATGAACGAATCTTGAATTTGGCTCTCTTTTGTATTGTTTTTGTTTTTCTCTTAAAAAGAAGTGTTTGTAGGCTCAACCTTTGGTTCCTTATTCCTCGCATAAAAAATTTAAAAAAAAAAGTAGAACTGATTGCATTTTAGTGGTAGGTGGTGGCGACCATCATCCACTCACTGTCATGCTGCCTACTTCTTCCTTAGCCGTTATAATTCTTTTTCTGTGCTTGCCATCCTCTCTTCCTATTTCTCCCATCTTTCCTGTCACTTCTTATTGCTTTTCTTTCTTTTACAGGTGGCATTACATTGAATGACATGCCAAATGGTTTCCTGTAAGCCAAGAAACCATTTACAACACTGGGTGGTAACCAAATAACCAACCCATATGTGTTCCCTATGTGTCAACAAGTGGGTTGGTGGTGGGTTAGTGCCCCTCCCCGTAAAACAAATAAAGTCAAATGGCCACCCCTTACGGGATTATGGCGTCTGACAATAGAAAGATAGATAGATATCTGAAGGGAAATATTTGTGGCAAAAACATGCATGCCATCGAAAACAATCACTTGAGAATGAGGCGAATATGAAGACCTGGCAGAAAGTACAAAACCCTCTCAGACACAGTCACGCAATTCGCATTCCATGAAGTTTGTTACAAAGAAGCACAGTCACGCGAATCGCGTTCCTAAGCAGAAAAAAAAACCATCAAAAGAAAAGTTTTCAGCTGATTTGCATCAAATTTTTGTGCATTCCAGTGTGTGCATCTCTTTTCCAAGGTAAGCATTTGGCAACACTGTGACTGCTCTGATGAGACAATGCATAACAGAAATATCTCAGTATCTCATGACCAGCCGGGAAGGAGAGTAGCACAGCTGTCAGCGTCCCTTTAAACCCGCCATTTTCCCACTCCCACCTGAGGCAGAAGCCATGATTGAAATATTGTGATTGTACAGTGTTTTTTACTATAATGCAAAGTGATTGTGTCTATGGAACATGGATATACTGTCTGTAAATCATCGGGACCCGTTATCAGATGTTAAGCCTACAGGCAAGAGTGTGGTTTGTTATAATGAGGTTTCCACTCTGCTTCACCCTGCCCATAAATGATGTGAGTATTTTACCTTTATATAGTGAAGCCAATACTTATATTTGTGAAACATATAGTGCCTGGATTGGTGAAATAACTGACCTACCATAGCAGTCATTATGCATGCCATAGGCATATGCAACAGTCGCTAAGGAAACAGCCGGTCACGTATGCCATTGAGCCGAAAATAATAGACAAGGTTAGGATGGAATCATGTGATAGTGTTTTATATTGCATATGGTTTAGTGTGAAATGTACATATAAAATAATGCAGTGAGTGTTCACAGAGAAATATTTCATGCATTGAATGACTTAGCTAAAACATAGTGCAAGTGTCAGATACAAGAAATATGCCACAGCCACATATACATACGTATGTCGTGCAGCGAATGTTCGTGGAGAAATCTAGTGTGTGCATGGCATGTGTTTGGGCAAATGTATCGCAAGGAGAGAAGAAAATACACCACAGCTACAGACACACACACACACTCACCCACACACACACACACACACACACACACACACACACACTACATAACTCCTCATCTTCAAGCTACTGCCAGCATCTCAACACCTCTGGAGGAGGTGAGTTATCCGTATTTTGTTGATTTGTATATTGACCTATTTCTATAGTTCAATATTTTTACACAAATAAGTAATGTTTTTTACATACACACATATGAGATAGAAGAAAGTTCAGCTTCAGCATCAGAACCTAGCAAAAAGACTAGTGGTCATGTCGAGTTTCTAACAGCACTATCAAAAACCTTATGATATTTTAAATGTATACTTTCAGTAAAAAAAAGAAAATAATAAAACGTAACGAGCGAAAATATGTAGCCATGGGTGAGGCAGGGAAAGAATGTTTTTTTATCTCGCGTGTGGGTGAGGAGGAGTATTCTGCGTTTGTCGTCCAATTACTCCAAAACTATTGGACGTATCGATTTCGCGTAAGAACCATGATAAAGAGCAGTAAATTCTACGTATGTTCATTTGCAGAATATAAGCCTTTGGGAGCATTTTCTGTTGGAAAAGTTGGGAGAACAGACTGTTTCGGTAAAGTCAAAAGAGCTCGGAGGAGTAATCTCACTTAGTCAGCCAATTACTCGAAAACTATTGGACATATCGATTTCCTGTAAGAACCATGATAAAGAGCAGTAAATTCTATGTATGTACAAGACACAACAATGTAATATCTATTATAAGAATTCGTTGTTACGTAGGCGGGAATATTGCGTATGATGTGCGCACATCACGAAAGTGACGTACGGACGTGAGTTCCCTGTCGTTTTTGGCGATTTACTCGAAAACTATGAGGCGTATCGAAACCATTTTAAGTCATTAGAAAGCTCGTGAAATTCCGCATAATATTATGCAATAGAAACATAATGTGCGAGAAAAGTTCAGACTTAGAGCCCCTTGAATTTTTTTCAAAAATGGCTTTCAGTTTTTGGCTATTTTTTCAAAAACTACGAATCGTATCAAAACCGGATTTGTCTCTTTACAACGCAGATGAAATTCTGTATCAAAACGTCAAATAACATTTTCCTGTATGATAGAAAACATTCGAATGGTGATGTTGGGAAGTGAACGTGACATAACAAAATGTTTATTCAAGGCTGCCTAACGTTGTTTTATTCGTGTTTTCTTGTTTTTTTGTGGTGCTTATCAGCTAGAACAAGCATCGTCGAATAAGATGACATAGGTTTCATGGCAGTATATTGATGTTTGGGTGGCGAAAATAAGGAGAGAATGTCTGTTATTTGCCATGCACGGGCAGCTGGGCTGGGTGGCCTCGCAGAAAAAAATCGTGCACCGGAAAACTTACTGAAACTTATCGTGCGCGAGAGGGTTAAGAGTTTAACCCCTAAACCGTGAGGTTGTTTTTGCTTGACTTGCATGTCTTGCGGGCATATGCACGCTCCAACAGACTCTCTAAAAATATTTGCCAAAAATCGGTTTAGTCCTAGAATATTAAAATTACATATGCATATAGCACATACCTTCAGCTTTCTCCTGGGATGTTTGTTGAGCCTTCGCTAGTACCGCAGGACTTGTGGAGACCTCTGAAGTTGGGTAATGAAGTCTCCACTTTACACTTCCCGACAACCTGTAATATGATTACCACAGCCTGATAATATCACTAGAAACACTATTCTATGACACTGTGAAAGCAATGAAAATTATGAGCGCGTACAGCTATGACCTTCCCACTTGCGATCGTTCGCCACTGGTGTTCTGTCATTTATTATTCATAAAAACACTCACACTTTATATTCCTATTACTATATAACACTTATATATATCTACAGTCTTTATCCATAAGTTTCCTTCAGTAATAGTAGTTTATTGTCACTGTAGGCATTCAATTTCTCTTTCAGTAAAATACGTAGCATTCACTTTCTCGTCCTATATACTAGCGTTGAGAGTGAATCTGTCACTTTCACTTTCACTTTCATAACTCATAGTATTCATACATGCTAGAGTGAAACTTTCACTTTCATTACTCCTAGTATATATACTCGTATTCTTATATTACTACTCATTTACATTTCTATTTACATTCTCTATTTTATTTACATTATTTACATTTCTATTTTATTTACACTGTTATGCACTGTCACTTGCAGTAACTTATAAAACTATTTTCCATTGTTCACTTATATTTACATTCATTGCTTTCACTAGCTGTTTACTCATTATTTACACATTATTTACATTTCCACTTGCACTGTTTTATTCACCAGAAAGATCATAGTCACTGTCTATCATTTTCATTGACAAATTAGCTAGTTGAAGTTCCACAGCAGTCACTTAGCCCTTTAGCCCTTTCCACACAGGGCCCTTTGCATGAGGCTAAAAAGTGGCGGAATTGGACAGGCACGAATCCGATGTGTTGAAAGATGACAGTAAACTGAATACAGTGTGGTGGCCTGCCTAGGAAGAGTGCAATGCTGTCAGTACAGTGACAGCCTGGTGACAGCTGCTAATATATACGTCATGAAATGATTGGCAGGAAATCTAGACAATACAAAATAAATTAGGAAGTTCCAGGTGAATGTAAATATCACTTAGGCTTCTCCCTTCCTTTCTTATATATATTTTTATTACGAGAATAGCTTATACGGCATATTTCAAGGGGAAATAAACAGAGAAAATTAGTGAACGAGTGCATGTGAGGTGTTGTCAGGTGATAATTAGCCAATTCCAGGTGTATGGCACTATGACTTACCTTATTTCTTTTTTGTATATATTATTTGATATAAGAATAGGGCATAAGGCTTATTTCAATGGATGAAATCAGTGGAAAATTCCAGGGAAGATTTACTTAGTGTAGCACGGCCGGGCAGGCGAGAGGAGAGGGTAATGGAGGGGAGGTAGGGATAGGAGTCAAGAACGGGGAGAAATGGCTAAATTGTCAACAATGGATGGGAGTACAGATGAGATTAGGAGTGTTGACTAGTGTTGGACACTGGCAGTACTGATAGATGATACAAGCCACCACTTGAAAGCCCGGGCGAAATCAAAATAACACAGAATCACAAAAGTGATGCTCCGCGGTATGATCCCTTGCTCCCAAGCGTCACGAAAGTGATGCCCCGTGGTTAAGGGGTTAAGAACATTACTACATAGAATAAAAGAGGAATCTAAAAGAATTATATGAACTGGAGATTTCAGTACAAGTAAAAATTGGATTACTCTAGATGTAAGAAGCTATGAGAGCTGTTGGGATCAAGCTCCTGGATATTGTGCAGGAGTTTTTTCTAACACAGCATATACAGTAAAACACCAGAAAAGGAGGACTTGATGATCCATCAGTACTAGATCTTATATTTACTAGGCAAGAAAATGATACTGACAACATAGTGTATCACCCTCCATTCAGCAAAAGCGACCATGCAGTATTGAATTGCAACTTCAGGACTGCATATGACAAAGTTACCAGCAATGAGAGTTATAAAGAGAGTCTATACTACAAAAAGGACAACTACCATGACCTGAAGATGTACTTTTTGGAAGTAAATTGATAAAAGGTGCTTAGAGAACAAGGTTTAAATGTTATATATAGAAAATGTTTTGATTTTTATGAAATAGGAGTTCAGTATTACAACCCTCAGCACAAAGAAACAGAAATGAAAATAAAGAAATGGTTTAGTACAGAATGTAAAAAAGAAAAAAAAAAAAGAGATTTGCTGTGGAATACAGAAAACACAATAATGAGAGGGCATGTAACAACTGTAAACAGGCAAGAAATGATTATACAAGGATAAGGAGGGAAGCCCAAAGACCTCTTGAGGAAGACATCATAAATAACTGTAGTGATCAACTTAAGTTATTTCACAGCTACATCGAAGCAAAACCAAAGATAAAAATACCATACAGCCCATTACAGACGAAGGGATCATTTATAGACAAGAGAAAGAGATTTGTGAAGCACTTTAACTTCCAACCAGTTTTTACAGAAGAAAATAATTTCGAAGGAGATGATATGGAACATGCATGTCCACACATATTACCAGACATACAAATATTAGAAAAAGAAAAACAAGAATAGTTACATAAATTAGACAAAGGAAAAGCAAATGGTCCTGACGAAATTTCAGGTTGATTGCTACATGAATGTGCAGAAGAGTTAAGTAAACCAATATATTTAATATTCACGGAATCCCTAAGTCAAAGAAAACTACATGATATTTGGTAGAAAGCAAACATTGTGCTCCTATTCAAGAAAGGGAAGAGACAGAATCCACTCAACTACCTACCCAAACCACTGACGAGGGTTGTAAGATGCTGGAAAAGCTGATAAGAAAAGTTTGGGTAAACCATCTTGAAGAACACAGTATGATAGCAGAAAGGCAGTCCGGTTTTAGAAAGGGAAAACTATGCATTACTAATCTATTAAGCTACTACAGTAGGACAAAAGTAAAGAAACATTACAGAAAAGAGAAGGATGGGTGGACAATATCAATTTAGATTTCAAGAAAGTATTTGATGAAGTACCACACCAAAGACTATTATGAAAACTGTACTATCAAGGAGGAATCCAAGGCAACCTATACTTTTGGATTCAGGATTTTCTCAGAGAACGGGAAATGAGAACAGTACTAAGGGGATATTACTCATTATGGAGGGAAGTGACTAGTGGGGTTCCACAGGGCTCAGTGCTGGCACCAATTATGTGTTTAGTATATATAAATGACATAGAAACACTGGAAATAGAAGCTATCTAAATATGTTTGCTGATGATGCAAAAATACAAAGGAAAATTACTAACACAGATTGTTGCAGAGAGCTACAAGAAGAATTAAATATGCTTCATGAATGGAGCAACAAATGGCAAATGGAATATAATGTGGACAAGTGTCATGTAATTAGGTTTGGTAAAAGTGAAAAAAGACCGGATTGGGATTATAATATAGGAAGTTCACTCCTACACATATCAGAAAAGGAGAAGGACCTTGGAGTGATTATCAATAACAGACAATCTCCGGCTGACCACATCGGTGAGAAGGTATGTATTATGTATACACAGGTTTCTAATATGAGAATAGCATTCACACATATAAATCACACATGTAGCCACTGGGGGAGGCAGGGGGGGGGGGCAGTTTACCTCCCCCTGAGAAAATTTTAGGGAAATGCTGAAAGGGACTTTTGGCATAGTTCTTGTATGACAATACAGTTTTCCTGATTTTACTGCTTGTTTATTAAACAGTACTATCTATTTCCAAAAATATATATTTGGGAGCAATAATTTTCTTTGAAACTGAAAACTAGATTATGTATTATAAAACCTTAAGAAAAAATGACCAGTCATAACTTAACAATTTTCCCTATCACCTTAGACTATGTGGTTAATATTACAGCTATAACGATGTTTTGCACTTGAATCCTGATAAGGTGTAAAAATGGCCTTCCTGTCCCCTCAGCCACATCCTCTCACCCTGCAGCCATATCCTCTTGCCCTGTAGCCAGTTGCAAACAAACACTGCGCAATTATTGTTACAAACAGCTGAAACAAGCAGAATTATTGAAGACTGTATGAACCCATTTTGATCACCTCAGGCTACATTTTAGAAGGTAAGCAGATATACAGTAAATATGTGTGCCAGGGGCCTCTTTGGGTGGGGGACAGAGAGACGTTCCCCTCCCCCCCCCGCACACACACACTTTTTGGAGCCTGGGGGAGAGAGTATCTTTAGTCCCCCGCACTTTTCTATATGAAAATTATCAGGATAAACAGCTTTCCGCCGCTTTTCTTTTCTTTTTTCCTTAATGGAAAAATCCTTTCTATACAGTACAGTACGGTTCAGGTGATATGAAAATCATTCCCTGCTGAGCGGGGCAGGTCAAGTGGTCACCTGAGTCAAAGATTAAGAGAGGTCAATCTCATCAGATGTATTTACTTTGCTAAGTCTTGACGTATGCACCATCCCTGATGCCTGTGCCAATGAGAATCAAACTAAAAGAATAAGTTATGGAAAACAGATTATCTATTGCCTACCACCACAGCACCAGTACAAACCAGGATAGTAGAGTGGAGGTGGGTGCGGCAGCGAAATTGAATTTACACATATGTGCTAAATGGGGGGAGAGAGAGAGAGAGAGAGAGAGAGAGAGACAGACAGACAGACAGACAGACAGACAGATAGACAGACAGACAGACAGACAGACAGAGACAGAGACAGAGACAGACAGACAGAGACAGAGACAGAGACAGACAGACAGACAGGCAGACAGACACAGAGACAGAGAGGGAAAACCGCAAAAGAATAATAGAGAAAAGCGATAGTATCAGCACCGAATTTTAATTTACACATATGTGCCAAATAGAAAGAAAGAGAGAGAGAGAGAGAGAGAGAGAGAGAGAGAGAGAGAGAGAGAGAAACCGCAAAGGAAAAATAGAAAAATAGCAATAGTATCACGAATGTGGGAAAGTGTGTGTGTTCGGGACACTCACGCCAGTGTGGTGACAGATATTTTGGGGAAATATTCCAAGTTTTTGCCCCCCCCCCCGGCTAAAATCCTGGATACGCCACTGATATCAATGAAGACATGCTGAGAAAGATAACATCATTCATCAGACCAACCCTGGAGTATGCATCAGTAGTCTGGAATCCTCATCTCAAAAAACACATAGATAAGGCTGGAAAAGTACAAAGGGCCGCTACAAGATTGGAACCAAGCTTAAGACATCTAAGCCACGAAGAAAGACTAGAAAAACTGAATCTACAAACACTTCAGGAGGGAAGGAAAAGAAGAGACATTATTATGCTATTTAAATGCATCTCAGGGAAAGAAATCTATCTATCTATCTACCTATAGCCCGGGGCCCTAATCCCGCAAAGGGTGGCCGCAGACAAAACGCCTCCAAGTCGCTCTGTCACCCACCATTTGACTACCCTCCCCCCAACTCACTCCCCCCTCCCTCATATACCTTTCAACTCCATCCCTCCACTTCATCCTCGGTCTACCCCTCCCTCTCCCTCCCTCCACCTCACCTACATACACCCTCTTAGTCAGTCTTTCATTCTCCATTTTCTCCACATGTCCAAACCACCTCAGTGTACTTCTCCTAATCTTTTCAACCACATCCATATCCACCCCACAACGTTCCTTCAATCCTTCATTCGTCAACCTGTCCCTCCATGTCACTCCACACGCTCCTCTCAAGTAACTCATTTCCACTGCTCTCATCTTGACTTGTTCCCCTCTTGCAAGGTCCATGCCTCGCTTCCATACGTCAGGGTAGGGATCACAGTACTATCATGCAGTGACTTCTTAACTTCCATACTCACCTCCTTATTTCTCATCAGTGCTTTCAGTGAACCAACAACCTTCCTTCCCTGCTGTACCCTTTCACGCACTTCATCCCCCAAAGTTCCATCCTTACTCATCACACTGTCCAAGTACTTGAATGCACTCACACTCTCCATATCCTCACCATCCAACCTCACTGTACATTCTGTGACTTCATTCCTCTCAAACACCATAACTTTACTTTTGTTTACATTAACTTTCAGCTTCCTCCTCCTACACACTGTCCCAAATTCATTCACCAAACCTTGCAACTCCCATTCATCTTAACTCAACAATACTGTATCATCAGCAAACAGCAACACCGGAATCTTCCAAATCTTACCCTCATTCATTACAGCCACCCCCACATCCACTGCCCTACCCTGCACCTCCTTTACAACCCCATCCATATGTATAATATTAAACAGCCATGGAGACATCACACACCCCTGTTTCAGTCCCACATTGAGATAAAAAAATTCACTCAGCTCACCATCCACTCGCACCGTACCCCTAGCTCCTTCGTTACATACTCTTCACAGCACTCAACAATTTCCCATCCACTCCATATATTTTTAATACCTTCCACATACCTTGCCTATCTATTCTGTCATAAGCTTTCTCCAAGTCCATGAAGGCAGCATACACTTTCTTTCCCTTCTCTAGATACTTCTCCACCAAACATCTTAGAACAAATATCTGATCTACATACCCTTTGCCCTTCCTAAATCCCCCTTGTTCTTCTCCAACTAGCTCCTGTCATATGCCTAACCCTATCAGTGAGTATTCTACCATATTACCAGTCACACTAAGAAGGCAAATACTCCTATGGTTACCACATATTTCTCTCTCCCGTATTTCTTTATATAAAAGAAATAATAGACATAAATTAATATATAACCTAAGGGGAAGCATCAGCAAGAGGCCACTGAAAAAAAAAATATATAAAAAGAGAGGCGATAAAGACGTAAGGAAATTCAGTTTCCCAACTACGGCAATTGGTCCGTGGAAAGCACTACCGAATGAAATTATGTGTGCTAAAACAATTAAGAAATTTAAAGATATGTATGATTAAAATGGTATAATACATAGGACAGTACGAGCTTGACTCATTCATGTAAAAATACTGTACAATTAGATAAGAACACACAATACACTGCTGACAAGATAACATCCGATATCATTTCGCGAGCGCGGGTGTAATTACACATGCACAAACTTCACATGCACTTTATAAAGTAACCTTCATTAACACTACGCCTCAACAAATAATGTAGCTCTCTATATATCATACACACCTCCTCTCCAAGCAGGTAGGACAGAACTTACGATCTATATGGTTGATACTTTGAGGACTATCACCATCAGCAATGTTACTCAAGACTGGGTCACTTTTGCAAAAGCCACCATACTGTCAAAAGAACCGGAACACTCTTATTAATAATTTTATAATTATCAGCAGTACCTGGAAGTCATCGTTATCAGGAAGGGGCCATCTCTTCAACAGATGGCATTAAGTCATGAATATATAATCATTTTGAAGTAGTCTAGCAACGTAAGCCCATCTCTGGCTACACAGGCAAAGGGTCAGCCTCCCACCCTGCTATTTTCCTCTTTTAGATCTGTTCATGCAATGGCCAGTTTTCTCCCTGTGGACCTGCTTTCCCCACGGATGTATTCCCAGCATAGAATTATTTCCTCTTTAAACCTGTTTCCATTCTGGTCTGTTTTCCTCCCACTAAGAAGTAAAGTTGGCTCCACTCCCGAGTCAATCATTTAGTGTTGCTAGTCCTCTCTCTCCCTGAGGTGTGAACTCGAACTCCACTGTGCGGGTTTCGAAGTATTTGGAAACGGGAGGGAGAGAGGAGGGGTGTGTTAGTGAACGTGTCTGTTTGCGATTCTGCGGGGAAATAATGGTTGCTGACAAAGAGTAAAGCAACAGTATGTCTGTTGGGGGGGACTGCAGCTCAGATTAAATATTTTATTGGGCTAGCTAAGTCGTGTGCTTACTCGTCTGATGCAGAGCAGATTACAATAAAATGATTTAAAACGTATGATTGGCTTTACCCCATCCAGACAATATATTATTAGTTTCACCTACTGCATAGGTGGAGACTAATGTTTTTGCTTGTATTATTATTATTCCGCCCTCAGAGACTCGCGACGATTCCAGGAGAATCGGAGACTGGGCAAGGAATCTGAAGGGCTCAGGTTATGTGTCCTGGCATGGACCATTGCTAATAGAAAAAAATTATAAATCCTTTAAGCACAGTGGAAGGGCATGTCAGAAAGTGTCATATCAGTATTATGTTTTGAAGAACATAAGTTGGTCGTGTCTACTGGAGATTTCACTGAGCCTTGAGCAAGGGATCTGAATTGCCCAGGCTATGTGCCCTGGTATGGGCCATTGCTGATAGAAAGAAAATCTAAATATCCCCAATGGGGCCAAGATCATTGTAAAAAATGATAGGTGGAGATGACAGTTACTGAGTTCTAGTTGTTGTTTTTGTTGTTGTTGTCCTTATTATTATTATTATTATTATTATTGTTATTATTATATGGAGAATGTGAGTGCATTCAAGTACTTGGGTAGTGTGATGAGTAAGGATGGAACCTTGGGGGATGAAGTGCGTGAAAGGGTACAGCAGGGAAGGAGGGTTGTTGGTTCGCTGAAAGCAGTGATGAGAAATAGGGAGGTGAGTATGGAAGTTAAGAAGTCACTGCATGATAGTATTGTGATCCCTACCTTGTATGAAAGCGAGGCATGGACTTTGCAAGAGGGGAACAAGTCAAGAGTGAGAGCAGTGGACATCAGTTACTTGACAGAAGCATGTGGAGTGACATGGAGGGACAGGTTGACGAATGAAGAAGTGAAGGAACGTTGTGGGGTGGATGTGGATGTGGTTGAGAAGATTAGGAGAAATACACTGAGGTGGTTTGGACATGTGGAGAGAATGGAGAATGAAAGACTGACTAAGAGGGTGTATGTAGGTGAGGTGGAGGGAGGGAGAGGGAGGGGATGACCGAGGATGAGGTGGAGGGATGGAGTTGAAAGGTATATGAGGGAAGGGGGAGTGAGTTGGGGGGAGGGTAGTCAAATGGTGGGCGACAGAGCAACTTGGAGGTGTTTTGCCTGCGGCCACCTTTTGCGGGATTAGGGCGTCGGGCTATAGATAGATAGATAATTATTATTATTATATTATTATTATTATTATTTTTATTCTTATTATTCAGTGGTAAGTGGTGGCAACCATCATCCAGTCACTTAATGTAGTGCTGCCTACTTCTTCCTTCACTTTTATTTTTTTTCCTGTGTCTGCCCTCCTAACTTCCTATTTCTCCCATATTTCCCATCACTTTATTACTCCTCTTTCTTTTTCAGGTGGCTTGACATTGAGTTGCAAGCCTAATGGTTTCCTGTACGACAAGCGGCCACTCCTTATTGGACTGTGGCGTCTTGTAATATATATATATATATATATATATATATATATATATATATATATATATATATATATATATATATATATATATATACATGAAGCCTCTGTGGTACAGTGGTAGAGTGTGCGTTTCGTACACGGCTGAACCAGGGTTCGCGCCCCGCCATGGTAATAAACTTTGTGAGCGTTCACCCGGCCACGTACTGCATTAGCGGACACAAGGGGTGATGTTGTTGAACCAGTGCCGCTTAATATAAAGTATGCTTCCACCCAGTCGGCTTGAGCTGGCCGATTACACTTGGTTCACATACTACACACACATCCAAAGCCACACCAAAATTACACTTACAAACACGTCTCACCCTACATACAATCTTTACTAGACAGCCTAAGCCACTTGGTACGAGTAGAGATACGTTGGCCGTATCGTCCCGACTTAGGTCGGGATAGGCCGGTCCTGCAGTGGATACTCAAACGGCTGATGATGATATATATATATTTATATATATCTATCTATCTATCTATATACCTAGGCTGCTTCCCCCAAGGAAAGGGAGGTAGCCGAGACAGGACGACTCACTCTCCATTTACTCATCCATTCAAACACATTCATTCGCATCTTAGCCCCAAAGGGGAGAACGGACAGATCCTCACCGCATCACACCGCACAAGGGTCAACTGCGCAATGCAAGCAGTGACATCCACAGCAGGGCCCGACAGCAGAACTGGTTTACCCCTGCCACATCATAACAGACCCATCCCCTTACCCGCACCTGACCTGACTAGCTGATCAGACCAAATGCGGGAGAATATCCCCTCAGGGCTGCGTCATCACTTATTCATTCACAATTTCTCTCCATTTATTTCTGTCACGCACAGCCACTCTTCCTTGCTCAACAGACATCCCTCTCGCATCCAGTGCTCTCTTCACACTGTCCATCCATCCTATTCGTGGTCTTCCTCTCAGTCTTACACCTCTCACATCAGATCTAGTTATCTTTTTCACCAATCGCTCCTTTTCCATTCTCTCCATATGCCCAAACCATTGCAACACCCTCTGCTCAACTCTACCAGCCATCTCCCGAACAACTCCAGTTCTCCTTCGCACTTCATCATTTCGCACTCGATCCATACGCGTCACTCCACACATACTCCTCAGACATCTCATCTCCATTACATTCAAACTTTTCCTCTCTGCTACACCCATATTCCATGTTTCAGCCCCATATAACGCAGTCGGTACCACAACACCCTCATACAGCCTTCTCTTTACATCCATTCTAAGCGAACGACATTTAAACACTTTTTTCATTCCTCCCAGCACCTTTCCTACTTCATTTATTCTAAACTTCACTTCTGCATCTATTCTACCTCCTCAAGCAACTCACCATTCAAAACTATATTCATCCCCCTACCATCTATCAACCTCGTACACTTCATCGCTTTACTCTTATTCTCATTTACTTTCAATTTCCTCCTTTCACACACCCTTCCAAACTCCTCTACCAACTGTCTCAATTTCTCCTCTGAATCAGTCACCAGTGCAGTATCATCTGCAAACAGCAGCTGCTTCAGATTCCACTCTCCTCCATCAACATTTACCAGACTCAGACCACCTAAAACTCTTGCATTCACCTCCCTTACAACACCATCCATGTAAATATTAAACAACCAAGGCGACATCACACATCCCTGTCGCAGCCCCACTCTCACGGGAAACCAATCACTCACAGCATTTCCCACTCTTACACACGCTGTACTATTTCTATATATATATATATATAGATTTGTAGTAGTTGTAGCAGTAGTAGTAATAGGTGATAGTGATGGTGGCGGTCGTCACAGTAGTGGTGGTGGTAGGTGGGATTTGATTTTGGCGGTGGTAGTTGAGTGTTGGTGGTGGTGGTACTGGTATTGGTGGTGGTGGTGATAGTTTAGTGATAGTGTCGATGCTGTTTGTAACAGTGATGGTGGCGGTGATGGTGGTGGAAGTGGCAGGGGTGGTGGTGATTGTGGTAGTGGCGATAAAGAAAGTGTAATAGTTTGGTGGTGATAGTATAGTAGTGGTAGTTGTGGTGGTGGTTGTATTAGTTATAATGGTGTTACTGATAGTGGTAGTGGCGGTACAGTAATGATAGGAGTGGCAGTGTTGGTACTGGCGGTGGTGGTGGTGGTGGTGGTGTTGAGGGTTGCAGTTGTAGTGATACTGCTATTGGTGGTTTTGCTGGCAGTTGTGGTGGCTATGTTGTTGTTGGTGGCGGTAGTGGTGGTGGTGTAGTGGTGCTGGTGGTGGTAGTGCTTGTGGGGTGGTGGTGGTGGTAGTGGTGGAGTGATGGTGGTGGTAATGATAGAGTCATTGTTGTGGTGGTAGTGGTGGAGTGATGGCGGTGGTAATGCTGGGGTTATGGTTGTGGTTGTGGGGGTGGTGGTGGTGGTAGTGGGGGGGTGGTGGTGGTAGTGGTGGAGTGATGGTGGTGGTAATGGTGGCGTGATGGTGGTGGTAGTGGTGGTGTAGTAATTCAAGAGGAACTGGGAATACCAAATGAGATGAGGGAGGATGCAAAAACAAAGAACGAGGAAATATCAGTAGAAGGAGCTTTTTTTTCTTTTTTTACAAAGTAATTGGATTGCACGTGCGAAAGTGGTGCATAGCCAACAGGGAATCAAAAGAAGGAAGGTACTGTAGAAGGCTCTGGCTAAAGCAAGTATGTAAACAAGATGATTAAGCTGATGTACTCAAATGTAGATGGAATGGTGTCTAAATTATTAGAGATGAAAGACTCTACCAAAGAAAAGGAACGACATATTACTTGCCTAGCTGAAACAAAATTAACCACAAGGATATGAAACGATACCCTAAACTTAGAGGAATACAATATATGGAGAAGAGAATGAAATTTAAGAAAAAGAGGAGGAATTATAATTCTAACAAAGAAAAGTCTGAAAGTCAAAAAATAAAAATAGATATACCCTCACAAGCAGAGATGACTGCATTGGAGATTAACACATCTGATGGGAACTGAAACACCAATGTGGGACTTATTATGTATTGACGTTTCGCCTCATGGCTTCCTCAGAATACAATTGCTGAATATACACCACATTTCCTGTATATATAGCAGAAGGCAGTGGGGGTGTGAGGGGGGGTGAGGTATTGGCTAGGGATGGTAGGGGGGGCAGGTAGGGTAAGGAACGTGAGGTCCCAGGGAAAGGGGATTACAGATCATGTCACAAAGACGGAGATAAAGAAGAGAAACAAGGGACAGGAGAAGCGAGAAGTCCTTATGGAGAGGAAAAGAATGTTGGGTAATAGGTCACAGTGGGAAAGGGATTGCCGATCCCAGCACAGGTGTGTGTGTGTGTGTGTGTGTGTGTGTGTGTGTGTGTGTGTGTGTGTGTGTGTGTGTGTGTGTGTGTTCTTACCTTACCTAATTGTATCTTTACAGGAATGAGTCAAGCTCTTACTGTCCCGTGTCTTAAACCATATTTATCGTACATATCCTTAAATTTGTGAATTGTTTTGGCACACACTATTTCATTCGGTAGTGCATTCTATTGATCAATTGTCTGTTTGGGAAACTGAATTTCCTTACGTCTTTATCACCTCTCTTCTTATGCAGTTTTTTACAGTGTCCTCCTGCTGATGCTTCTCCATATGTTAAGTAATCATTTATGTCTATTTTCTCCTTCCCTGATATGCACTTATATAACATTATCATGTCACCTCTTTTCCTTCTCTCCTGTAGTGTTGGTAGATTCAGTTTATTTAGTCTTTCTTCGTAGCTTAGGTCCCTTAAGCTTGGTATCCATCTTGTAGCGGACCTTTGAACTTTTTCAATCTTGTCTATGTGTTTTTTGAGATGAGGACTCCAGACTACTGATGCATATTCCAGGGTTGGTCTAATGAATGATGTTATTATCCTTCTTAGCATGTCTTCATTTATGTATGTGAATGCTATTCTCATATTTGCAAGCAGTGTATACATGTTCCGTACCTTCTCGCTGATGTAGTCAGCCGGAGATAGTCTGTTATTGATAATCACACCTAGGTCCTTCTCTCTTTCTGATGTGTATAGGGTTTTATTTCCTAACTTATAATCCCAATCAGGTCTTTTTCCACTTTTAACAAACTTGATTACATGACACTTGTCCACATTGAATTCCATTTGCCATGTATTACTCCATTCATGAAGTTTATTTAATTCTTCTTGTAGCTCTTTACAAGAGTCTGTGTTTGTAATTCTCCTTTGTATTTTTGCATCATCTGCAAACATATTTAGATAGCTTTCATATCCAGTGTTACTGTCTGTATCATTTATATACACTAAAAACATGATTGGTGCCAGCACTGAGCCCTGTGGTACTCCACTAGTCACTTCTTTCCATGATGAGTAGTTTCCTCTTAGTACTGTTCTCATTTCTCTTTTTTATGAGAAAATCTTGCATCCAACAAAATAGTTTGCCTCGAATTCCTCCTTGATGGTACAGTTTCCATAAAAGTCTTTGGTGTGGTACTGTGTCAAAAGCTTTCTTGAAATCTAAATAGATACTGTCCACCCATCCTTCTCTTCCTGTATTGTGTTTGTTACTCTGTCATAGTAGCTCAACAGATTAGTAATACATGATTTTCCTTTTCTGAAACCAAACTGTCTTTCTGTTATCATACTGTGTTCTTCTAGATGATTTACCCAAGCTTTTCTTATAAGCTTTTCTAATACCTTGCTTACAATACTGGTCAGTGATACTGGTCGGTAGTTCAGTGGATTTTGTCTATTTCCTTTCTTGAATAAGGGGACAATATTTGCTTTCTTCCAAATATCAGGTAGTTTACCTTGACTCAAGGATTTCTTGAAAATTAAAAATAATGGTTTACTTAACTCCTTTGCACATTCTCGTAGTACCCAACATGAAATTTCATCAGGACCACTTGCTTTTCCTCTGTCTAATTTACTTAACTCCTCCTGTATTACTTTTTCTGTTATTTGTATATCTGGTAGTATGTGGGGACATGCATGTTCCACATAGTCCCTCTCAAAATTTTTTTCTTCTGTAAAGACTAATTGGAAATTCTTATTTAGTGCTTCACAAATATCTTTCTCTTGCGTATAAGTGATTCCCTCATCCGTAATGGATTGTATTATATCTTTTACTTTGGTTTTGCTTCTGGTGTAGCTGTAAAACAGCTTTGGTTGATCACTACTTTTATTTATTATATCCTCCTCAAACTATTTTTGGGCTTCCCTCCTTATTCTTGTATAATCGTTTCTTGCTTGTTTGTAATTATTATACGCCCTTTCACTATTGTGTCTTCTGTATCTATTCCACAACAAATCTCTTCTTTCTTTTGATTTTTTACATTCTGTATTGAACCATTTCTGTATTTTCTTATCTGCTTCTTTGTGCTGTGGGATGTACTTCTGGACTCCTATTTCATAAAATTCACAGAATTTTTTATATACAGCATTTAAATCTTGTCCTCTAAGCTTATTTTCCCAATCAACTTCTGAGAAATACTTCTTTAGGCCTTGATAATTTCCCATTTTATAGTTTAGGCTCTTTTTGTAACTTTCATTGCTGTTAACTATGTCATATGCTATCCTGAAGTTGTAATTTAGTACTGCATGATCACTTTTGCAGGGTGGAGGGTGATATATTAAACTGTCAATATCATTTTCTTGCTTAGTAAATATTAGATCTAGCACTGAAGGTACATCGAGTTCTCTTTTTCTGGTGGTTTCCCTCACATATTGCGTTAGCAACATCTGTGTGTGTGTGTGTGTGTGTGTGTGTGTGTGTGTGTGTGTGTGTGTGTGTGTGTGTGTGTGTAAATGTTCTATAGGTGGGTAAAAAGCTGGGTGAAGCGAGGGGATGGGGATGGATGGGAAGGAAGGAGGGGTGATGTTTTGAGTTTAAAAGGAGGGAATGAGGAAGATTTCCTCACAGAATTCGACAGGTGTCCTGTTAATGGTATTGGAACATGCTATTACAGCCTCCTCAAGACATTTGCGTCTTTTTAAGTCTGCTTCCTTGTACAAAATTTTTGCATTTTCCCATTTCATTACATGACCTGTATGAAATGTGTGAGCTGCACATGCGTTGTTGGTGTCGTACCGACTCATTGCATGCCTGTGTTCTTTTATTCTCTTCCATATCACTCCTGCTGCTTTATACAGTATACAGGAAATGTGGTGTCTATTTTGCAACTGTATTCCGAGGAAACAATGAGGCGAAATGTCAGTACACACTAAGTCCCACATCAGAGTTTCTTTCTCCAATTTGTCAACGAACAGTGAATCAATATCTGAAGTAAAACTAATTGTGGCAAATGTTATACATGCCACCATAAACAAACACCTGGGAAATAACCGAATATGAAGACTTGGCAGCAAGTACAATTCAGAGTTTGAGAACATTACTACATAGAATAGAAGAGAAATCTGAAAGAATTATATTAAGTGGAGACCAATAGGTTACAGATACAGATTGGAATGCTGTAGATGTAAGAAGCCATGAAAGCTGGTGAGTTCAAAAGCTCCTGGAGCTTGTGCGGAAGTTTTTCCTAACACAGCATGTAAAGGAAAAGGCCAGAATAAGAGGACTTTATGATCCATCAGTACTAGATCTTAAAATTACTAGGCAAGAAAATGATATTGACAATATAAAGTATTACCTTCGATTTGGCAAAGTGACCATGCAGTATTAAATTGCAACTTCAGGATTGCATATGACATAGTTACCAGTAATGAGAGTTACAGAAAGAGTCAAAACTACAAAAAAGGCAACAATCATGACATGAAGAAGTACTTCCTAGAAACAGACTGGGAAAAGGAGTTTAGAGGACAAGATTTAAATGTCATATACAGAAGATTCTCTGATTATATGAAATAGTAATCCAAAATAACATCTCTCAGCACACACACAAAAAAACAGAAATGAAAAAAAAAATGGTTTAATACAGATTATAAATAATCAAAAGGCAACAGAGATTTGTTGTGGAATACATACAAAAGAAACAGTAATTAGAGGGCATATAACAACTACAAACAGGCAAGAAATGATTATACAAAGATAAGGAGCAAGGCTCAAAGATAGTTTGAGGAAAACATTTTAAATAAAAGTAGTGATCAACTTAAGCTGTTTTACAGCTACATGCGAAACAAAACCAAAGTTAAAGATAAAATACAGTTAATTACCGACGAGGGGATCATCTATACACAAAAGATATTTGTGAAGCACTAAATAAATTCTTTACAAAAGAAAATAAATTTGAAAGAGATGATATGGAACATACATGCCCACACGCATTACCAAATATACAAGTATCAGTAAAAGAAGTACAGGAAGAGTTAAGAAAATTAGGCAAAGGAACAGCAAATGGTCTTGAAGAAATTTCAGGTTGGATGCTACTGTACATCCCAGCAAACACTGAAACGAATGGCTAGCACTGGCATATAGCGGGACGGAAACGGCAACCATGCACTGGACCGACTCCTGACTATAATATTCTGTTTATATCGGGCCAATTGATCTAACACTTGTGCTGGGTCGATATGTAATTAAAACTTTTTTTCCAATATTGGACTGAAACGGCACCCATACACTGGATTGATTCCTGGCAGCAATGGTTATATACATACTATATATATATATATATATATATATATATATATATATATATATATATATTGTTACATAGCCTATGATTTCATCATCCTTTGTGTAATTTTAACGCACAGTATGCTGCATGTTTGATCACGAGCGTGTTCTGCCTCGGTTCCCCCCTTCTACCGTTATAGTAGAGTAAGTCGTCCTTTCTGTTGTTCAGAGCAGGATTGTCAGCTCTTTGTCCCCATGGCTTCATTTGCGCGTCCTTCTTACAAGTTGTATCAAGCTCTGCTGGCCCCTATATAATGAGCTCAGTCTCTGCATTATTGCCACTTAGATCTACTCCTCATTTCGTTCACATCTCTGTCCTCCCTGTACAGTTATTATTATTGTGAGTTTCTCAGGAAGTCTCCAACCATCTAGCAGCTATGTGTAATTTGAGTATAACTGTTGTTGCATTTTTTCTTGTACTGTGTAGCATAAGGTTAATTCTTAGGCCTAGTAAAGTTTTTGTAATTCATATTGTCAGCAATTGTTAATAATAGTTTGTATCTGTAATAATTTATCTTGCATTTACTGAGCATTTATCAGGGCTGACTTAGATATATTTACTCTTGCTAATTTCGTGTTAATAGAGGCTATTGCAATTAACCATATATTTAACCTGTTTTTTTGCCATTACATTATCCTTATGAGTCCTGAATGTTTTGTTGTTAGTTTGAGCATTAAACTCTAACTTGTAATTTTACCCAACTCTTTTGTTTTGAACCTGGAACTTTACGGGACAGTAGTGATTATTAGTATTCTCACTTAAAGTGTACATTATCTTTCTCTGTTCCGTAACATAAATTTGGCGATCTCACATCAGGATATTCAGGATATTATCATAAGGATATTGCTTGATATTTTGTGACTGTTACTTATTCATGATGTCTACTATTACTACACTTGATGAAGCCAAAGATTTTTGTCAAATGTGCAAACAGTGTGTGATGTAGAGAACAGAACAAAGAATGAACTTAAGCTTGTTGCCCAACAATTGGGAATTGCTGTTCGCTCTCATCATTCTAAAGATCAAATTGTTGACATGATTAATGAAAGCTTGTTTAATGTAACTCCTCCAAATGAGCAAACGCAGATTGAATTAGCTAAGTTACAGCTAGCCCTGCAGGAGGCTCGTGTGAAGGAAGCTGAATTTCAAGCACGTGCTAAGGAGGCTGAGTCTCAGGCTAAGGAGGCTTGTGTTAAGGAGGCCGAATTTCAAGCAAATGCTAAGGAGGCGGAGTCTCAGGCTCGTATTCAGGAGGCACAGATACACGCATAAGTTGAACTTGCCAGGATTCAGGCAGACCATGAGTATCGCATGAAACAATGTGGAACTGTATCATCTAGCTCTGATGATTTTGATGTGGCTAAAAATGTTAAACTTGTCCCTCCTTTTAATGAATCTGATTTAACAAAGTATTTTCAGTTGTTTGAGAGGGTAGCTACAGGTTTTAATTGGCCCCAAAAGCATTGGCCAGTACTCCTTCAAACTGTTCTCACCGGTAAAGCTCAAGTAACTTATGCATCTTTGCCTCAGGATCAATGTGATAATTATGATGTAGTTAAGAGCTTGATTCTTAAGGCCTATGAGCTTGTTCCTGAAGCCTATAGAGTAAAATTTAGGACAACTTATAAGCAAGATAAGCAATCCCATGTTGAGTATGCAAAAATCAAAGAAGATCTGTTAGAACAGTGGTTAAATTCTAAGAATGTGGATTCTGATTTTGGTAAATTTAAGCAGATGATTTTGCTGGAGGACTTCAAAAGGTGTATTAGTAAAGATGTAAGCCTATATCTTCATGAGAAAAGAATAGATAATTTGTCTGATGCTGCAGTTTTAGCTGATGAATATGTCCTCACTCACAAGAGATATTCTAGAGAAAAAAGGAAAGCTAAGAGTAAGTATGTTGCCTCTACTCAGAGTACAGGTAACAGGAAAGAGAATAAAGATGATGTTTCTCAGGAAGTAAATACCAGCTTCACCTCTAGATTTCAGAAAAGTAAATGTACTTATTGTAGTAAGCTTGGTCATACTACGGAGAAATGTTTCAGGAGACAGCGTGATGTGAACAAAAAGGAGTCTTTAAATATTCAGTCAATTGGTCTAGTGTCCACTCTTGAGAGTTCCCAGAATGCTTTAACTGAGTTAACTGAACCTGCTTTGAGGGGTAACTTAAATTCTCATGATGGAGCTCCTCTTTTGAGCAGTAACGTGGGTGACGCTCTCAAGAGTTCATGTGCTAATTTCCTGTCTGATGGTTTTGTCAGTCCTCTGGACAGTAATGACAGGAAATCAGTTAAAATATATCGTGATACAGGTGCTTGCCAATCCCTTATGCTGACCAGTGTTCTAGGCTCTATTGTTAATTCCTCTGATGAAACTGTAATCTTACAAGGTGTAGGGAATAATTACTTCTCTGTCCCTCTGTGCAGAGTGAATTTAGAGTCTGGTTTTGTTAATGGTTCCGTTATGGTTGGGTTGGTTGAGACACTCCCAATGTCAGGTGTAACTTTCTTACTTGGAAATGATATTGGTGGAAGTCAAGTGTGTCCAGCTCCTCAGTTGTCTAGTAAGCCAGTGGCTGCGGCCCAGGATTGTGATGTCCCTGATGTGTTCCCTGCATGTGCTGTCACTAGGGCTAAGTCTAAAGTTACTGGTGATTTAGAGGATAATGATGATGATGATGTTATCCTAGCTGACACTTTTCTTGCTAATTTGGACCACTCACCAGATGAGGCAGTACCCCGTAGTGTTGATAATTTGTCTCGTCAAGAGTTGATTGAGTTGCAGGTTGCTGACCCTGAGTTGAAAGGTCTTGCTAACTCTGCTTGCAGTGAGGAAGAGTCAACTGGTGCTTCTACTTGTTATTATATAAAGTCAGGAGTACTTATGAGGAAGTGGAGACCCCCAACAGCATCAGCCGACTGTGAATGGGAGGTTGTACATCAAGTTGTCATCCCTCGTGTTTGTAGGCAGGATATCATTAGAATGGCTCATGATTCCAGTTTGGCAGGACACCTTGGAGTGAGGAAGACAGTGGCATGCATTTTGAAACACTTCTACTGGCCAGGTATCTTCAGGGATGTTTCCTGGTATTGTAAGTCTTGTCACACCTGTCAAGTTGTAGGGAAGTGTAATCAGACCGAAAAGGTTGCACCTCTAGTTCCCATTCCTCCTTTTGAGGCGCCATTCACCCGTGTGTTGGTGGATATTGTGGGCCCTCTTCCTAAGACTTCTTCAGGATTTTCTTATGTGTTGACCCTGATTGATATGGCTACTCGTTATCCTGAAGCCATTCCACTTAGAAATATCTCAGGAAAGAACGTGGTTAAGAAAATGCTAGGGTTCTTCACAAAGTTTGGTCTGCCCAAGGAGGTACAGTCAGACCGAGGAAGTAATTTCAGGTCAAATGTTTTCAAGCAGTCTCTGAAAGAGTTGGGCATCACCCAGATCACGTCTTCAGCTTACCATTCCCAGACCCAAGGAGCGTTGGAGAGATATCATCAAACACTCAAATCGATGCTCAAGAAATACTGTTTGGAACATCAGAAAGACTGGGATAAAGGTCTTCCATTCGTTGTGTTTGCTGCAAGAGAATCTCCAAATGAATCACTGGGCTTCTCACCTTTTGAACTACTGTTTGGCCATGAAGTAAGAGGACCCCTTAAGTTACTCAAGGAATGCTGGCTGTCGGAGGAAGATGACGTCAACCTGCTGGAGTATGTGATGAAGTTCAAAGAACGGCTGTCCACTGCTTTACAACTGGCGAGAGAGAATTTAGGAGCTGCTCAGGAGAAGATGAAGACTTGGTATGATAAGAAGTCCAGGTTACGCCACTTTCAGCCAGGAGATCAGGTTTTGATTCTGCTACCAGTGCATGGGCAACCTCTTCAAGCCAAGTTTAGTGGTCCTTATTTCGTGGAGAAGAAACTCAGTGATGTCAACTATGTCATCGCCACACCAGATTGTAGAAAGAGCAAGCAACTATGTCACATCAACATGCTAAAGTTATATCACAGGCGGGACGAAAATAATCCAGTCTGCACTGTAGCTGTTCCACCCGAGTCTGCAAGTGAAGCTCTCCCATGCAGTATGAGCCTGAGTGATAGTTTGGGGAAGAATCCTGATATCATGAATGATCTCCAGACTAAGCTTTCTCATTTACCTCCCGAGGAAAGGCAAGAGTTTTCGGCATTACTGCAGGAGTACCCGCAAGTGTTCCGTGCCACTCCAGGAAGAACCACTGTGTTGATGCATGATGTCGATGTTGGAGACGCAAAGCCAATTAAATTGCCTCCTTACCGTGTGAACCCAGTGAAAGTTCCTCTCATCCAGAAGGAGCTTGGCTACCTGTTGGACCACAAGATGATTGAGCCCTGTCAGAGCGAGTGGAGTTCTCCTCTCACTCTGGTCCCTAAGCCGGGTGGGTCACAGCGGCTTTGCATTGACTATAGACGTGTTATTCAGATAACCAAAACAGACACTTACCCTCTCCCTCGCGTGGAAGATTGCATAGACAAGATCGGAAAGGCTAGGTACATAAGTAAGTTTGATTTGTTAAAGGGATACTGGCAAGTACCTATGACTGAACGTGCTAGGGAGATCTCATGTTTTGTAACACTAGGAAAGAAAATGTTATTGCAGATTGCTTATCTAGACTTTAGACAGATTGTTTTAGAGTAATAAGAAATTTCCTTTGTAAATTTCTTTTTCTTTGTGGGGAGGTGTTACATAGCCTATGATTTCATCATCCTTTGTGTAATTTTAACGCACAGTATGCTGCATGTTTGATCACGAGCGTGTTCTGCCTCTGTCCCCCACTTCTACCGTTATAGTAAAGTCGTCCTTTCTGTTGTTCAGAGCAGGATTGTCAGCTCTTTGTCCCCATGGCTTCATTTGCGCGTCCTTCTTACAAGTTGTATCAAGCTCTGCTGGCCCCTATATAATGAGCTCAGTCTCTGCATTATTGCCACTTAGATCTACTCCTCATTTCGTTCACATCTCTGTCCTCCCTGTACAGTTATTATTATTGTGAGTTTCTCAGGAAGTCTCCAACCATCTAGCAGCTGTGTGTAATTTGAGTATAACTGTTGTTGCATTTTTTCTTGTACTGTGTAGCATAAGGTTAATTCTTAGGCCTAGTAAAGTTTTTGTAATTCATATTGTCAGCAATTGTTAATAATAGTTTGTATCTGTAATAATTTATCTTGCATTTACTGAGCATTACTCAATGTATTTTCATTTTATCAAGGCTGACTTAGATATATTTACTATTGCTAATTTCGTGTTAATAGAGGCTATTGCAATTAACCATATATTTAACCTGTTTTTTTGCCATTACATTATCCTTATGAGTCCTGAATGTTTTGTTGTTAGTTTGAGCATTAAACTCTAACTTGTAATTTTACCTAACTCTTTTGTTTTGAACCTGGAACTTTACGGGACAGTAGTGATTATTAGTATTCTCACTTAAAGTGTACATTATCTTTCTCTGTTCCGTAACAATCGGTAGAGAGTTGGCCTGCAGTCCTGACAGACCCGGGTTCAAATCCCGCTGAGGCAGGGAACAGTTTAAGGATTTGAATTTCATAAAATCAGACTTTACTGATCTACGAGAAGGCCCGCCGACATGTCGTAAAAATACCCCCGCTAATACCAATACACCAGTCCTGTATGAGACAGCCCTAGCATGTATTCAATATGGACGGTGGGTGTTAGCGCCGAAGTGGTGACATGTAGAGGTGTGCGGTACGTAGGAGGACTACTGGGCCTTGAAAGCAGGCTGTGAAGCCTATGCCCAGAGTCGGTCACATAAAAATATATATATATATATATATATATATATATATATATATATATATAGATATATATATATATATATATATATATATAATATAATTTATTTTTTATATATACAGTATATGGGCCTATTGATGAAAAACATGTATTGGATGGATATATAACTTTTTTCGAAAACTGGGTCAAGAATGGTATTAACCCGCCCCATCCCGACCACTTTTCCACCACTGACTTTCCACAATCCCGACCATTTTTGGATTTTTGGCTCAAACCTCCGCTTTTGGTGAGAAAAATCGAAAAATCATAGAGAAATCGCTCACCTGAGGTTTAAAATACTCGAAACAGGTAGCAGTACCTCCTCACTTTACTGTGTTTTCTCTCAGGCTGGCTCCAAAGAAAACGAGTTCTGTGGGAGTGTAACCATTCCACTCCACTCATAAACAGTATTTATTTATTTATGTGGTACGAATTAATATGTAGTACAAGAGAATATTGGTTTTCACACAGAAATATAGGTAATATAAGCATTGTTTCACTCATGAAACACATCAACATACTTGACCTTCTTTTGGCGACATTACCTGATCATCATTTCTGACTGTTTCTTCCTCTAATGCTATGTAAAGTTTGTCCTCCACATTGTCATCGACTGGGGAATCACTCCGGCCCTGAATTTCGTACCGTGGCATGACATGGCTTTACTGGCCAGGTCACTGGTAACCGGTGAATTGCTGAGACAATGGCGTGGTGGAGGGGGAGAGGTAAGGCACTGTCCCTGCCTGGCATCTTGTAAAGGAAAGTGTCCCATGTATACGTACCAAAAATCACTCGCGAAAATTGAAAATTGTGCAAATTAGGGACCTTGCAATTGATTAGCGTTTATGAACGTCAACGGGATTGGCAGTGTCCAAACGTGGACGTTAATTCACGTCGAAGGGACGCCGCGGGTTAAAATGTTGGTCCAATCTATGTGTTGCTGATCACGCCAATGAATCATGCAGCTAACAACTGAGTGATTTACCTCATCCATCATAGATCATTTTCATATACTGGATGATTGAAATATATTTTCTATAAAACAGAAATTTCGACAGGCAACTGTCCTGTTAATAAACAAGTCTTATTTTTGGTAATGTTTTTGTGGAACTGAACTTGTTTTCAGATTACTAGATCATAATTGATAATATTAATATTAAAGGATCATTGGTATACACACAAAATATATACGACTGGGTCTATAAAATGGTCAGAGTTGCATATTGACTGAGGAGGCCGTCTGTGGCACAGTGGTGAGATGCATATAACTGATGTGTTGGAGGCACGGGTTCGAAACCCTCACAAAGCAATAAATCTAATTTGTTTCATTTCAGACATGCCATCACTTGGCAGCAATTCAGGACATGTGGAAATACTGAGCTGGCAACATACCGTACTGTGTATTCATTGTACTGTATGTAACTTAGGTAAGAGAGACTCCACTAAATCAGCTGTCAGATGTGTGGACAGTACTGTAGGCTTTCAGAGGACGAACGTTCGAATCCTGTTTTTTTTTTTTTTTTTTTTGGAGGCATTTTAAGGTTAAAAGTTAACAATGTTATTCCCTCAAAAGAAGAAAAAGTCA
Source organism: Coenobita brevimanus (assembly GCF_032717465.1). Taxonomy (NCBI): domain Eukaryota; kingdom Metazoa; phylum Arthropoda; class Malacostraca; order Decapoda; family Coenobitidae; genus Coenobita; species Coenobita brevimanus. The sequence goes on from NC_137009.1 coordinate 27,313,270, forward strand.
ATTTCAAGATCTACTAATTTCGAGCTATCCAGACACACTTGTAAACTGGCCCGACTACTTACACCCGACTAAGGCACGATTAAGTCTTCCACAATTGGACACTACGAATCAGTGTATTGTACCGATACATCCTGGGGTGCAAACGGATAACTGATATACTGTAAGTCGGACCAACATCGTTAGCCAGAGTTTACATCATTGGTTCGATATATTAAAGGTCCGAGTGCCAGCATTGAAACAATACTGGCCCAAGCATTTTATGTTTGCTCGGATGAACGTGCAGATGAGTTAAGCAGATCATTATATTTAATATTGAAGGAATCCTTAGGTCAAGGTAAACTACCTGATATTTGGAAGAAAGTAAACATTGTTCCCCGATTCAAGAAAGGGAATAGACAGAATCCACCCAACTACTGACCGGTATCACTGACCAGTGTTGTAAGATACTAGAAAAGCTGATGAGAAAAGTTTGGGTAAACCATCTAAAAGAACACAATATAAAAGGAAAGCAATTCGGTTTTAGAAAGAGAAAATCATGTGTTAGTAATCTGTTAAGCTACTATGATAGAGTTACAGAAACATTACATAAAAGAGAAGGATGGTTGGAGAGTATCTGTTTAGATTTCAAGATAATATTTGATGGAGTACCACACCAAAGACTTTTATATAAACTGTACCATCAAGGCCGTATCGAGGGCAACCTGTACTGTTGGATGCGGGATTTTCTCAGAAAAGGGAAATGAGAACAGTACTGAGGGGAAATTATTCATCATAGAGGGAAGTGACTATCGGAGTGCCACAGGGCTCAGTACTGACACCAGTTATGTTTTTAGTATATATAAATGACAGAGACAGTAAAACTGGAAATGGTATGTTTGCGGATTATGCAAAAATGCAAAGGAAAATTACTAACACAGATTCTTGCAGAGAGCTACAGGAAGAATTAAATAAACTTCATGAACAGATCAATAAATGGCAAATGGAATTTAATGTGGACACGTTTAACGTAACTAAGTTTGGTGAAATGAATAAATACCAGATTGGGATTATAAGTTAGGAAGATCAATCCAACATGTATCAGAAATGGAGAAGGACCTAGCAGTGTTTTTCAATAACGGACTACCGGTATCTCTGGCTGACCACATCATTGAGAAGGTACGTAACATGTATACATTGTTTGATGATATGAGAATAGCATTCTTATATATAAATGAAGACATGCTGAGAAAGATAACATCATTCATCAGACCAACCATGGAGTATGCATCAGTAGTCTGGAATCCACATCTCAAAAAACACATAGATAAGATTGAAAAGTACAAAGGGCACCTACAAGATCGGTACCAAGCTTAAGGGATCTAAGCTACGAAGAAAAACTAGAAAGACTGAATCCACCGACATTAAAGGAGAGAAGTAAAAAAGGAGACATGATTATGCTATATAAATGCATCCATGGGAAGGAGAAAATAGACATAAATGAATATACAACCTATGGGGAAGCATCAGCAAGAGGACACTGCAATAATGTACACAAAAAGAGATGTGATAAAGACGTAAGGAAATTCACTTTCCCAAATACGGCAATTGATCAGTGTAATGCACTACAGAATGAAATAGTCTGTGCCAAAGCTCTTCATACATTTAAGGATATATATGATAAAAATGATTTAATACACGGGGCAATACGACCTTGACTCATTCCTATAAAGATACAATTAGGTAAGAACACACACACACACACACACACACACACACACACACACAGGATTACAGTATATCGGATGTTAAAACAATGACGTGTTTATCGTCGTGTACTTTGTGTTAACAAACTATCACTATTTTTGTTTGTTTGTTTAGGGAGTCTTTCCGACGTAGAGAGGTAAGATACAGCCTTCATTGAGCAATTCAGTATCGGTAGATGAGTTTTACTTTTTTCATAGGCTAAGTATAGTTGCCCGTAGTTAGGATCAGTATTCCATAAAATGACTTTTCCCAATTGAGGGTCAATCCTTTCAGCCTGAGGACGTGATTCATTTTTTGCTTTTTCCACTTTGAGACGCTTTTTATTCACCTACGGAAAGCGAGATCTAGCCTTCACTAACTTCTTTAATACAAGACACTTTTCCTCACTTTAAAAAAAAAAAAAAAAATCTTTAGGATGTGGTTGGAATACACTAAAACATAGGAGCGATTAATGCTAACGCCATGCTGTATACGAGCTCAGCGATGTGGGCAAGTACATAAATAATAAATAAGTAAACAAATAAATAGACAGTAAACGTAGGATGAAGCAGGCATCATCAAAGCTGGAATGTTTAATAACTGCCTGTGTATGATTATTATGGACAATATATACTTGAAAAGTTAAACATTAAGTGAGCATCATTTTAGACTAGTTAAATATTCTGCAAGTTCAGTTCATCGATTGGTTCATGATCATTACATAATCCTTTGATGAAGTTTTGAACAGCAGTCATCATTTTGGCATCATAATTTTCTTGTCTCAGGCATGTCTCATAACCTTAATGTCTATCTATCTACCTATTGCCAGACGCCTAAATCCCGTTTGGGGTGGCCACAAACAAATCGCCTCCACGTCGTCCTGTCCCCCGCCATTTCACTGCCCTGGTCCCAACTCACACCCCCCTCTCTCATATACCTCTCCACCCCATCCCTCCATCTCATCCTCGGCCTCCCCATCCCTCTTCCCCCCTCCACCTCACTCACATACACTTTCTCCATCAGTCTTTCACCCTCCATCCTCTCCACATGGGCAAACCACCTCAGTGTGTTCCTCATAACACTTCCTATCACATCCACATCCACACCACAACGCTCCTTTATATCCTCATTCGTCAACCTGTCTCTCCATGTGACTCCACAGGCTCCTCTTAAATAACTCATTTCCACTGATCTCACTCTTGACTTGTGTCCTTCCAACAATGTCCAGGCTTCACTTCCGTACGTTAGAGTTGGTATCACAATACTGTCATGTAGTAACTTTTTCACTTCCATGCTCACTTCCCTGTTTCTTATCACTGCTTTCAAAGAACCAGCAACCTTTCTTCTCTGCTGTACCCTTTCAAGCACTTCACTCTCCAAACCTCCATCCTTACTCATCACACTACCTAAGTACTTAAACGTACTCACATTTTCCAGTTCCTCACCATGCAACCTCGCTGTACATTCACTGACTTCACCTCTCTCAAAGACTATCACTTTACTTTTCCCTACATTCACCTTTAGATTCCGTTTCTTGCACACTCTCCCAAACTCATCCACCAAGCCTTGCAGCTCGCCTTCGTCTTCACTCAACAACACAGTATCATCTGCAAACAACAGTACAGGGAGTTTCCAAACACTATCCTCTCTCACCAGGGCCACTCCAACATCCACTACCCTTCCTTGTACCTCTTTTATTACCCCATCCATGAACAGATTGAACAACCATGGAGACATGACACATCCCTGTTTCAACCCAACCTCCAAAGAGAAAAATTCACTTAGTTCACCATCCACACGCACTGCAGCCTTAACACCATCATACATACTCTTCACAGCATTCAGTAACTTTCCATCTACTCCATATATTCTTAATACTTTCCACAGTCCTTGTCTGTCCACCCTGTCATATGCTTTATCCAAATCCATGAAAGCCGCGTACAACTTCTTTCCTCACCTTCATGTGATTATTATTATACCACTGTAACAATTTTGTCTAGCAAGACAGCTGAAAAATTTCGTTCAACAGTGTGAGACACACGAAGGGGATGGGCATTCAGGCATAGTCCTAACGCTTACTTTGTATTTTGCTTCAAATGACGAATCATTTTCTTTAAGATCTATATCTGGACTATGTTATGAAAACATATACTGTATTGATACCAAAGTGTATGGCTTGTATTCTGTTTTTAAATGGGCCTCCTTAATCTATTGAAGATACAAGTGCATTACTTACACACACACACACACACACACACAATATATTATATATATATATATATACATACAGAAAGAGAGAGAGAGAGAGAGAGAGAGAGAGAGAGAGAGTCCGTGATACAGTGGTAAAGTGTGCATTTTCGTGTATGGGAGAACAAGGGTTTGCACCCCGCCGGAGTAATAAACTTGTGAGCATTCTACCAGGCACATACTAGTCTGGCAGACATAAGGGGTGCTGTGGTTGAGCAAGTGTCGCGTACTATAACGTATGCTTGCACCAAGTCTGCTTGGGCGGGTCGATTACACTTGGTTAACAGTCTAGCCTACACACACATCCAAAGCCATTCCAACACTACAATCACACTTACAAGAACTTCACATCATACATAAAATCTCTATAGACAGCCTAAGCCACTTCGTAGAGATACATAGGCTATATCGTCCCTACTTCGGTCGCGATTGGCCGGTCCTGCAGTGGACAATCAAACTGCTTATGATATATATATATATATATATATATTACTAGAACCAGCCAAATGGAATCAAGATGGTTTTCCAATTCATTTTTATTACCGGTGACTTGTTTTGGGAAGCATATCCCATCCTCAGACCTAAAAACATTTTAAAACATTGTAGTTTATATCAGATGTGAATATATTTTGCAGAAATATTTTTGATGTTCCTGTGTAAATATTTTTCCTCTGTAAATGTTTTCCTCCACAAATGATACAAAATATATATAATTCGACGTACAATGGTGCAAAAGCTATGAGAAGCAAAATCAGTTTTTGAGCCAGCTCTGTATAATGAAAAACTACTCCAGATGGGGGGGGGGAGGTATCAATTGCTGAAAACTGGTCATCTTGAACACACGATAACGACATTTAAAATTTAACGATATACCTGTAATTTGGCAATGGTGCTATGTTCCCCATTCTGTTGTGTAAACAGTTTCCCCATTCATTCAGCCATTCAACTGCCATTACACTGTGACTGAAACTGAGTCGGTGTAGCACAAACACCAGACAAAATGTTTCTTTTCTATTCAGCTGATGCCACGTTGGAAATGACTGAGATTTGAAGTCGAAGCCCAAAAGTCTTCTATAGAAGTAGTGGGTCAATATATATATATATATATATATATATATATATATATATATATATATATATATATATATATATATATATATATATATACAGGGTGTAACACGACGTACGACAAAAACTTACACCAATGATCTATCATGTAATTTTGAGTATATTTTGTTCTATAAACATATGCTCTCTGCGACCCCAGATCAGTACCCAGCATTCGGCTGTTTTGTGGAAAGCTTCGTCTGTTGCGTGTGCCATTGGGTGAGAGCTTGGCAGGGCGACGGGAGACGAGTATTTTTAGCTTATACTGCACTGTACATGAAAATCCCATATTGTATCAGTACACACGAGTTTTAAGAAGAAACTTTACGTAGTCTATTGATTATTTAACATCAAGTCATTCATTCATGCAATTCTTTTGCACAAATTGACTGTAATTAAGGATTAAATTCAAATTTTATGGCTTGCAAGGGAGTTGGGAGGGAGGGAGGACAGGCTGGTGTGTTGTGCCAGTTATGTAATATTTGGTTTGTAGGATGTTGCTACCAGCATTATCATAACACCAACAGCTCACTCAGTTAAAAAACGTTATTCTAAAGGAAGATTAGCCTCACTTTGTCAGGAAGAATTTTATTTATCACAATTTTTCTGCTCCAAGTAAACAAGGCGCCACTGGGTATCCACCTGTGTTCCTCTCTGCAGACTGGCATTACCATCGCCGAGTCCATAAAAAAATACACGATATCTGCATATTCTTCATTGCTGTACGTACGTTGCATGCTGTTTCATGAACATGTGAAGCTGAACCTGGTGAACGACAGAACGCGGAGAACAGTATTTGAAGTGTGTGCCTCCCTTGCAAATGTTCCCATTCAAATGACTGTGGACGCAGGGTTGCCAAGTCCTTATCATCAATCTCGCTAGTTTAGTCCTGAAAACTTGCTAGAATGTCGCTAGATAATAAACACTGCAAAACATCGCTAAAAAATACGATAAAATCTCTAGAATTTCACCTAAAAATGGCAATAATATCCAAAATGTAGCTAGATATCATGTTGCCAAATGTTAGTGCCTCAAGTAGAAGCAAAAAATAGGTCTAGCTGCATAGCAGTTACATTGGCAATCCCGTGTCACTGTTCTCTCGTGAACATCATATGAAAAAAATGGTGCCACGTTTACTTGCCGCGGAAAAATTGTAATGAATAATAATAATACTCCTGACTTAAAGTGATGCTAGTCACTCAGTACAGTAATGTTCTTTTACTGAGTGAGCTGTTGGTGTTATGATAATGCTGGTAGCAACATCCTACAAACCAAATATTACATAACTGGCACAACACACCAGCCTTTCCTCCCTCCCTTCCTACTCCCTTGCAAGCCATAAAATTTGAATTTAATCCTTAATTACTGTCGATTTGTGCAAAAGAATTGCATGAATGCATGACTTGATGTTAAAGAATCAATAGACTACGTAAAGTTTCTTCTTAAAACTCGTGTGTACTGATACAATATGGGATTTTCATGTACAGTGCAGTATAAGCTAAAAATACTCGTCTCCCGTCGCCCTGCCAAGCTCTCACCCAATGGCACACGCAACAGACGAAGCTTTCCACAAAACAGCCGAATGCTGGGTACTGATCTGGGGTCGCAGAAAGCATATGTTTATAGAACAAAATATACTCAAAATTACATGATAGATCATTGGTGTAAGTTTTTGTCATAGGTTGCGTTACACCCTATATATATATATATATATATATATATATATATATATATATATATATATATATATATATATATATATATATACAGTATATATATATATTCTGTATATAAATTATATACATATATATATATATATATATATATATATATATATATATATATATATATATATATATATATATATATATATATATATATATATACTAGAAGAGTGCAACTGCCTGCAGATTGGAAAAAAGGACTGTACCCCTGTACAAAAATAAAGGTGAGTGGAGTGAGTGCAAGCATTATCGTGTCATAAGGTTATTGAGTGTGCTGGGGAAGGTATTGTCATGAGTTGGCGCGATTTTCTCTCTAAATGAACTCGTGACATTAAACTTTGTTGGGAAACCGCTTATTCTAGTGGAATCCCAGTATTTATCACTCAGTTTAACCGTCCCCGTATTTACTCAATCGGGAATGTTTTCAGGACATTTTTCACTGTTTCATAAGTGATCGTCCTTGAACGCGATGTTAGCGCCTTCGCTGAGTGATATTGGGGGTGTGTATCGCTCACACTCGTTGGCCGTTAGCAAGTGCGGCTCGACACTCGCCTCTCTCTCACGAATTTGAACTCAGTCAAGATTTGAGCACCGTGGAAGCAGGTTGGGCCCAGTGTGTAGCAGTGCCGCCGTTGTCCAGTTCCTGAATTCCCATCTAGCGTGATTTGGCGAGAGGTTCAGCGTGTGCAGCGTCCTTCCTCAGCAACGACGCCCAGTCATCCGCTTAGTCCACTCTCTGACCAGTATTTCTTTTAGTTTTCCTAGGTTTAAGAGCTTAGCTTTTGAGTGAGCGAGTGAGTGCGATCTCCTTATTTTGAATTCATTTTGAAACGTAACAAATTTATCTCATTGTAACCAATAAATTTACAGTTCTTTTCTCTTGAGCTTAATGTAATGTAAACTCGTGTTTTATTTCTCCACAAGCTTATTTCACTTATAGCTCCTAGTTTGCATAAACGCTTTGCATTATTCATAACTGGTATTTAAGCCAGTCCTTTTTATTAACTTAAAACCCGTTGTGCAACCAGGAGTTAATTGCACCAGCTAGAACCTGTTATCACTAATAGCATTAGTTATTGATTGTCAGGGGTGGAGTCACTTTCTCTAGAGGCCAACAGTACTAATAAACAGCACGAGTGAGTCTTTAGTCTCTGCTGTGTACTGTTGAGAAAGTTTATAAATTCTCGTCCTTAGAGAATCAGCGAAGTAAGCCGGCATAAAGTAATCATTGCTTGATTTTCACAAGTCAATTCTTTGTCCCTGTTCTCAAGTATTATTGAATAATATTCTTTAATACTGCATACTCAAAAAAAAAAAAAAAAAAAAACGTGACAGGTATATGGATGAATTATTATAGAGTAAGTAAGAGAGATATGAGAAGTCCTAGTGAGCGATGAACAGGGTGGCTTTAGGAGTGGCAGAGGATGTGTGGATCAAATAATTGCAGTGAGACAGATAGTACAGAAGGCTTGTGAGAAGGACCATGAGGTGTTTATGGCATTCATGGATCTGGAAAAAGCATACGAGAAAGTTGACAGAGAGAGATTGTGGAAATTTTTGCGCATGTTCTGTGTAGATGGGAAGCTGCTTGGTGCTGTCATGAATTTTTATGATGGTAGCGAAGCATGTGTAAGGATTAATGAGCATCTAAGTGAATGGTTCACAATCAGTGTGGGCGTGCGACAAGGTTGTGTGATGTCCCCATGGTTGTTCAATATGTATGTATATATATATATATATATGTCGGGTTAGATGTCGGTGAAGCTAGGGAACTAACAAGATATCGAGCTGGCTTGATGAATGATGTGAAAAGTGCATGATCATGGATTTTGGCACCCCTTTTTAATATGGCAGCGTCCGAATTGACTCTATCAGATACATTCATGTGAAGCTACAGAACGTGGTGAATGTTGTTGGCGTATCCGATAGAGCCAGGATTCCGGGGGCTTGAATGATGAGTGAATGGAAGTGTGGCCCATTAGACTGGGCTAAATTGAACTGTCTAGACATTCCTACTCCTCACCCTGCTCTTAGGTGGGAAAGGAGGTACGGATGATGATGATTATATCTATCTATCTATCTATTGCCAGACGCCTCAATCCCGTTTGGGGTGGCCACAAACAAATCGCCTCCAAGTCGCCCTGTCCCTCGCCATTTCACTGCCATGCTCCCAACTCACACCCCCCTCTCTCATATACCTCTCCACCCCATCCCTCCATCTCATCCTCGGCCTCCCCCTCCCTCTCCCCCCCTCCACCTCACTCACATACACTCTCTTCGTCAGTCTATCACCCTCCATCCTCTCCATATGGCCAAACCACCTCAGAGTGTTGCTCATAACGCTTCCTATCACATCCACATCCACACCACAATGCTCCTTTATATCCTCATTCATCAGCCTGTCTCTCCATGTGACTCCACAGGCTCGTCTTTAACTAATTTCCACTGCTCTCACTCTTGACTTGTGTCCTTCCAACAACGTCCAAGCTTCACTTCCGTACGTTAAAGTTGGTATCACAATACTGTCATGTAGTAACTTTTTCACTTCCATGCTCACTTCCCTGTTTCTTATCACTGCTTTCAAGGAACCAGCAACCTTTCTTCTCTGCTGTACCCTTTCAAGCACTTCACCCTCCAAACCTCCATCCTTACTCATCACACTACCCAAGTACTTAAACGTACTCACATTTTCCAATTCCTCACCATCCACCCTCGCTGTACATTCACTGACTTCACCTCTCTCAAAGACCATCACTTTACTCTTCCCTACATTCACCTTTAGATTCCGTTTCTTACTCTCCCAAACTCATCCACCAAGCCTTGCAGCTCCCTTTCGTCTTCACTCAACAACACAGTATCATCTGCAAACAACAGTACAGGGAGTTTCCAAACACTATCCTCTCTCACCAGGGCCACTCCAACATCCATTACCCTACTTTGTACCTCATTTATTACTCCATCCATTTACAGATTGAACAACCATGGAGACATGACACATCCCTGTTTCAACCCAACTTTCAAAGAGAAAAATTCACTTAGTTCACCATCCACATGCACTGCAGCCTTCGCACCATCGTACATACTCTTCACAGCATTCAACAACTTCCCATCTACTCCACATATTCTTAACACTTTCCACAATCCTTGTCTATCCACCCTGTCATATGCTTTCTCCAAATCCATGAAAGCCGCATACAACTTTTTTCCCTTCTCTAGAAATTTTTCCACTAAAGATCTAAGAATGATTATCTGATCTACACAACCTCTTCCCATCCTAAAACCTCCCTGTTTTTCTCCAACTAATTTCTCTGATCTTTCTCTAACTCTGTCAATAAGTATCCTACCTATTATACTAAGAAGACAGATGCCCCTATGATTACCACACACGTCTTTTTCCCCTTTTCCTTTGTACAAGGGAATAATTATACCTGACTTCCAATCCTCCGGGACTCTACCTTCCTCCCAGGCCAATCTGCACATCTTCCACATCCATTCTACTACTATCTCTCCCCCATGCTTCAACATTTCACCACACACTCCATCAATTCCTGGGGCTTTCCCCGATTTAACTTTCTTCATTGCTTCCACAACTTCTATCCTACTGATTTCTTCCAGTCTTCTCACCTCCCTTCTTCTCCCAGCCATTCCCCAGCCACTTATACTCGCATTACTTCCATCCTCTATGTTCAACAATTCTTTAAAGTGTTCTCTCCATCTGCTCACTTTTTCTCCCTTCTCCACTAGTAATCTACCATTTTTATCTTTCACTCCCCTGCTAATTTCACTTCCACCCTGTCTTGCTCTTTTCACCTCTTTCCAGAACATTTTCTTACAGTCCCTCCACTTTACACTCAAATTCCTTCCAAATTCCTCATGTTGATTTTATATATATATATATATATATATATATATATATATATATATATATATATAGATGGATAGATAGATATATGTTCTCTCTCTTTACACACACACACACACACACACACACACATATATATATATATATATATATATATGAGCCTCTGTGGTACAGTGGTAGAGTGTGCGTTTCGTACACGGGTGAGCCAGGTTTCGTGCCCCGCCAGGGTAATAAACTTTGGGAGTGTTCACCAGGCCACATACTGCATTGGCGGACACAAGGGGCGCTGTGGTTGAACCAGTGTCGCTTACTGTAAAGTATGCTTGCACCCAGTCTGCTTGCGCGGGCCGATTACACTTGGTTCACGGACTACACACACATCCAAAGCCACTCCAACACTACATTTTTTTTTTTTTATGTGTCCGACTCTGGGCATAGGCTTCACAGCCTGCTATCAAGGCCCAGCAGTCCTCCTACATACCATACACCTCTACATGTCATCACTTCGGCGCTAACTCCCACCGTCCATATTGAATACATGCTAGGGCTGTCTCATACAGGACTGGTGTATTGGTATTAGCGGGGGTATTTTTACGACATGTCGGCGGGTCTTCTGGTAGATCAGTAAAGCTTGATTAAATGAAATTCAAATCCATAAACTGTTCCCTGCCCCAGCCGGGATTCGAACCTGGGTCCGTTAGGACTGCAGGCCACCTCTCTACCGATTGAGCCACCGCCTAGTTACACTTACAAGCACTTCTCACCCTACAAACAATCTCTACCAGACAGCCTAAGCCACTTGGTAGAGATACATTGGCTGTATCGTCCCTACTTCGGTCAGGATAGGCCGGTCCTGCAGTGGATACTCAAACGCCTGCTGCTGCTGCTGCTGATATATATATATATATATATATATATATATATATATATATATATATATATATATATATATATATATCTTTAGCCTTACTTTGAGACTTTCTCTGTTCAGGTCATTTATCATTTTTTGCAGTGTCTCTGCTGTTTATCAGAATAGGACAGCGTCATCTGCAAATCTTAAATGGTGTAACATTTCTCACTCTGTGTTAACTCCCTTGTTTTCCCAGTTTTCCTTTCTGAAAATACTATCTATGCATGCTGATAATAATTTTGGTGAAACTGTAACTCCCTGATGCACGCCCTTCTCAATCTTAATTTTTTCCTATTCTTTATGTAATTTAACTGAAAATTTCATCATCATATATGTTTTCGAGTAGTTATACAATGTTTTCATTTACTCCCTTTTCTCACAATGAATTTATAATTGTAAAGTGCTCCACTGAGTTAAAAGCCATTTCTTAATCAGCATAACCTAAGCACAGTAGTTTATTATATTCTATAGTTTTCACAACTAGCTTATTGTGTGTAGATGATAGTAGTCGAATACCAGCTTCGGAATCCTGTCTCTTCACGGGTTGATTTTCTTCAAAATTTGATGTTATTCTGTTCGTAAGGATTATTGTGAAGAGTTTGTAAATGACTGAAAGTAAGCTAATGGGTCGATAGATACTAAGATCTTTTGAGTCGCCTATTTTGTAAAGTAAAATACCTTTTGCATAACACCAAGTTTTGGGAATTTTCTTCTTTTATATACCTTAACTAAACAAGTGGGCGAGCCTGTTTTGTACTTCCACTCCTACATCGGAGAGTTAATCTGCTACTATTCCATCTTCTACCGGAGCATTCCCTCTTTTCATATTTTTAAGAGAAATGTTTACTTCATCTGATGTTCTATCTATCTTTCTATTCGTAGGCGCCTTAATCCCGTAAAGGGTGGCCGCAAACAAAGCGCCTCCATGTCGCCCAGTCACCCACCATTTCACTGCCCTGCTCCCAGCTCACACCCTCCTTTCTCATATACCTCTCCACTCCATCTTTCCACCTCATCCTTAGCCTCTTCCTCCCTCTCCCCTCCACTTCCATTACACTCACATACACTCTCCTCGTCACTCTTTCACTTTTCATCCTCTCCATATGGCAAAACCACATCACTGTGTTTCTCTTAACTCTTCCTATCACATCCACATCCACACCACACAATCCTTCACTTCCTCATTTGTCAGTCTCTTCATGTGACTCAACATGCTTCTCTCAAATAACTCATTTCCATTGCTCTCACTCTTGACTTCTGTCCTTCCAACAAGGTCCAAGCTTCACTGACATATGTTAGAATTGGTATCACAGTACTGCCATGTAGTATGTTTTTCACTTCCATGCTCACTTCCCTGTTTCTTATCACTACTTTCAAGGAATTTGCAACCTTTCTTCCTTGTTGTACCCTTTCAAGCACTTCATCCTCTAAACTTCTTTCCTTATTCATCACACTACCCAAGTACTTAAACGCCCTCACATTTTCCATTTCCTCCTCGTCTAACCTCACTGTATATTCACTGACTTCACTTCTCTCGAAGACCATAACTTTACTCTTCCCTGAATTCACCTTTTGATATCGTTTCATACACACTCTCCCAAACTCATCCACCAAGCCTTGCAGCTCCCCTCTGTCTTTACTTAACAACGCAGTATCATCAGGAAACAACAATACAAGGGGTTTCCAAACACTGCCCTCTCTCATTAGGGCCGTTCCAACATCCACTGCCCTACATTGTATCTCTCTTGTAACCCCATTTATTTACAGACTGAACAACCATAGACACATGACAGATCCCTGTTTCATTCCAGCCTTCAAAGAGAAAAGTTCACTCAGTTCAGTATCCACACGCACTGTAGCCTTAGCACCCTCATACATACGCTTCATGGCATTCAACAACTTCCAGTAAACAACACATTCTTAATACTTTCCACAATCCATGTCTATCCACCCTGTTATATGCTTGCTCCAAATCCATGAAGGCCGCATACAACTTCTTTCCCTTCTCTAGAAACTTTTCCATTAAAGATCGAAGAATGAATATCTGATCTACACAACCTCTTCTTTTCCTAAAACCTCCCTGTTCTTCTCCAACTAATTCCTCTGTTACTTTCCTAACTCTGTCATTAAGTATCCTACCATATACTTTTCCTATTACACTAAGGAGACAAACGCCCCTATGACTGCCACATATATCATTTTCTCCTTTTCCTTTCTACAGGGGAATACTTATACCTGACTTCGAATCGTCTGGGACTCTACCTTCCTCCCAGGCCGATCTGCACATCTTCCACATACATTCTACTACCATATCTCCCCAATGCTTCAGCATTTCATCTCACACTCCATCAATACCTGGGGCTTTCCCTATTTCAACTTTTTTCATTGCTACTACAACTTTCATTCTACTGATTTCTTCCGCTCTTCTCACATCCCTTCGTCTCCCAGCCATTCCCCAGCCAATTACACTCGCATTTCTTTCATTCTTTATGTTCAACAATTCCCGTACCATCCCAGGCTCTTTTGCAATTTTATACTCACCCAGTCCCAGACACTTTTTTGCGACATCCTGATGCTATGACACAGTGGCCAACTGATGTTACCCACCCACCCAGAACTAAACTCAGAGCTATAAGTGCTTGGGCACAGTGTTGCCAATACGTTAAGGTACTCCTTAGCAAAAAATTAGCTAGATTGAAGCAATTTGAGATGCTACAGGGCTCGAATTTTGCTGTCGGCACCATCACGTCGGTGGGATTAAGCGAGACTTTTTTTATTGTTGGTGCCATGCCGACGGAGGGATTGAACAGGTTAACCAGCCACGTCCCGATAACGTATAGATACGTTGCAACATTTTGTCTTGCTCAGTCCCAATAACGTATCCAAATATCATGCAGTTGTGAAATCCGTCATTTGCAAATTTGTCAAATTTTGTGCGTGATTTTTGGTACGTATACGCAGGACACCTTCCTCTACCCGTTGTCAGGTGGGGACAGTGCCGTACCCCGCATGACCCCCCCCACACCAAAAAAAATTCCAAAATTGGTTGGGATAGGAGGGGGGACTGTGGTGAAAAATCAGTCGGGACGTGGCGGGTTAAAGTGTTCTCTCCATCTGCTCAATTTCCCTTCTCCACTAGTAGTCTACCATTTTTATCTTTTAAGATACATATTTACCTCATCTGGTGTTACCTCAGGTATTTCACTTGTGTCATATGAAAAGTTAGCTACTGTTACAACTGCCTCTGATACATACGGTTCATTGTAAAATTCTTCATTTATAATCATCATCTGATCTCTGCATTTATTGACTTCACCATTTTTGTTTTTCAGTGATATACTTTGTTGCTTTTTTTGTACCATTTTTCTTTGGACCTGTTCCAGACTTCTTTTTACTTCTTTGATGGTTTCTTTGATATGATCCAAATTTATCTTTTTTTTTTCCTCTCTTGTCTCTTGTTGATAAGCTTATTTAATTCCACTCATTCTGTTTCATCTCTCTGTTCTTACTGCCATTTCCTTTCTTTTTTTAATGAGCTCGAGTGTCTTTTCCAAATATTTCTTGGCTTTGGTTGTATTAAGTTTCCCCACTGCCTCTGCTGCCTCTCTTAGCACTTTTGTAAGTTTCTCATTCAAATCATCAGTTTCATATTTAGCATTACTTAGAGCCAGAAATCTGTTCATTATTTCCTACTGAAAGGCTGCTTTGTTTTCTTGTACTTTCATTGAGCATATCTTTTACCGTTAATCATTTTCTTGCTTTCACTTGTGATATCTGGCTGTTCACTTTCTATATTTACTTTGTTGATAGCTGTGGCATTTGTGATTGTTTTATTCTTTTCTGCTATAATTAAGTTGATTTCATTCTTTGTTTCTCCATTTGGACTTCTCCAAGTCCATTTTCTCCCTGTTCTTTTGTGAATGTGTTCCTTATTCTCAGGTTATTCAGTTTGTCAAAATTTACCACTATTTTGACTCTTTGATTCCTTTCTCCAGCTCCAAAATTTCCCAAACATGCTTCTTCATTTTTTGATTTGCCAACTTTTGCTTTGAAGTCTTGCATGAATATAGTATATATATCTTTTCTTCTTCCATTATCTGGGAGATGTCATCATCAAATGTTTCTATTTCTTCATGCAAGCTTTGAGAAATTGGTGCATATACTTGTATTCCTTTCAAGGTGTATTTTCTGCACAGTTTAATGACAATCCATGCTGCCCTGTCAGATACACTGATGAATTTGACAATGTTGTCTGCAGGATTTCTTTTCATTAGAAATCCAGCACCACTAACTTTTTAATTTTGCCTTCCTCTGTAGTAACATAGGTGGTTGGTGTCTTTGAGCTGAATTACTTTTTCTTCTTTTCTGTGGATCTCACTCAAACTTATGATATCCCAACTAGTGTTTTCCAGTTCTGCCATTAGCCCTCCCAGACATGTTGACACGAATCACGTTCCTTGTGGTTTGGCACATAAATGGACATTGACGCGAATTGTGTGAAAAGGCTGAAAAATAATAACCAAAAATAAAAGTTTTCAGCCGATTTGTGTCAAATTTTGCTGTGTTTTAGAGGGTATGTTTCTCTTCCGAGGTAAACACTTAGCAACACTCTAGAGCCTCCTCTCAGCCTTTCCATAACAAAAAACCTCATTACCTCACAAGTAACCAGGCTGTAGGGTTGCACTGCATGTGTTGTCCCTTTAAACGCCACTAATTCTCCCAGTCCTGCCCGAGCCGAAGCCCCCATGGACTGAGTGTGATAATATATTATTTCTGAGCATACTGTATTTTGATGTGATTTTGTCGATGGAACATAGATATGTACAGTAGGGCCCACATTTATGCGATAATTTGGTGACCAAACAAGCACGCATAAATGGAAAACACATAAATGGAACCACAGGCCTTATGGGAAAAATGGAGTTTGATTGACAGACGATCCCCACTGTAGGGGTTAGACTTATGATTACCTTTTATATTCACATTAATACTCCTTCATTATAAAGAACAATAATATTTATTCAAAGGTACAATAATAAACAAAGAACAATGTACAAATGGTTGTTTACCGTAATTCTACCAAGTTACAGGGGAGGGTTGGATTGCGTTGCTGTGGGCGAGGTTACTGCTCATCCTCTTCCTCACTATTGCTATCATCTAGCATGGCCTCAGAACACCTCATAGCATCCACCTCTTGAATGAATCCTTCAAAATCGTGATCACTCACAACAGATATTACATTATCACTCTGGTAGCTATGCGCAGCCAGCTGGCGGCAACTCCACTCATCCACTAGTGATGGGCGACTCTCACTTTTTTTTGGTAATCAATTATTTTGATTACTTTTGTGGTCAGTACTGGATTAGTAATCGATTATTTTCGATTACTTTTACCTTAAAATAGATATTACATGAATATATTGGTAGAGAATAAAGGATAAAATTTTATGATCTTCGGTGAACTCTTTTTCTCTCTCTCAGGCCGGAGCCAGCCAGGCCACCACAGCCTCGCATAAAATGATGGAGTGCATGCATAATTGTGTTTCTTCCTAAATTTAGGCCACTATGTGTAGCGAGCCACATAATATGAGTTAATTTCGCATAAACTAATAATTATTCGATGAATATTTTGCCACTCACATATATGGAGAAACGCATAAACTGAACACAGATAAATGGGGGCCCTACTGTATCTTGATAAGCAATGGTGCCCGTCATCAGTCGTTAGGCCAGGGGGCAAGACTCGTTTTCACTGTAGCGGGGTTTTACTATCCTGCCTTCCCTATGCCTTATGCTGTGAGTACATTTGTACATATATAGTGAAGCCAATGCTTAAATTGCATATTGTGTGAAAGATATAGTGGCTGACTCTGAAATATTGGAACTAACAGGTGTTAAGAACACCACAGCCATAGTGTGGAATGGGGCAGGCGTCACCTGTATGCCGTAGGTGGGAAGGGATTATTAGAGATGTTTAGGGATGGAATTATTTTGATAGTGATATTGTATATGCATATGAATTTGAGTGTAATATATGTCAAACATGCTGTGAGTGTTCATGAAGGAGTGTAGTGTGAGCCATATAGTGGTGCATCGTACTCTCGAGGTGGGCGCTGCATCAAGTTGTACCATAGTAAGGAACAGAATAATTGCAGAGGTAGGAGTGGAATAATTGTGGTAGTCATGTTTTTGCATATGATTTAGTGTGAAGTGCACCGCTAGTGTTTGTGAAAGGATATTTTAGGGTGCGTAGCATATGTTAGCAGTACCTTAGTGGCAGGTGTTCAGGGGACGTAAGGACACCTAGCAACCACGGACGTCATTCAACAGGCAGTGAACCTTGCTCAGACATTTACTGAAATTTTATACTTTATGTACAACTTATGTGAAGTGTGCTGCGAGTGTTTGTGAAGCAGTATTTTAGGGTGTGTAGCGTTTGTTAGTGGTACCTTAGCGGCAGATGTGCAGGGGACATAAGGATGCCCAGGAACCACGGATATCACTGAACAGGTAATGTACCTTGCTCAGACATTTATTGAGAATTTATACTGTATGTGCAGTGTATGTGAAATATGCCGCAAGAGTTCGTGAAGGGATATTTAGCATGTGTAGCGTATGTCAGTGAGACCTTAGTCGAAGGAGTGGAGGGGACATGAGGACATCAGGCAGCTACACACGTCAGTGAACAGGTACTGTACCATGCTGAGAAAATTGTTGATAACTTATGATTTATATGAAATATTAGTGATATGTGTCACGACTGTTCATGGAGGGATACTGTAGGTGCCTAGCGTACATTAGTGGTACCTTAGTGGCAGGTGTGCAAGAGACATAAGAATGCCAGCCAATCATGGACGCCAGTGGACAGGTACTGAACCTTCCTGCGACATTTGTTGATAACTTATGATTTATATGAAATGTTGGTGATATGCATCACGAGTGTTCGTGGAGGGATATTGCGGGTGCATAGTGTACATTATCGGTACCTTAGTGGCAGGTGTGCAGGGGCCATAAGGATGCCGGGCAACCACGGATGTATGTGGACAGGTACTGGACCCTACTAAAACATTTGTTGATAACTTTTGATTTATATGAAATGTTAGTGATATGTGCCACGAGTGTTCGTTGAGGGATATTGCGTGTACCATATGTTAACGGTACCTTAGCAGCAGGTATGCAGGGGACGTAAGGATGCTGGGCAACCACAGACGTCAGTGGTCAGGCATATACTGTACCTTGCTAAGACATTTGTTGGTAACTTATGATTTATATGAAATGTTAGTGATGTGTGTCACGAGTGTGTGTGGAGATGTTGTTAGGGTGTATATCATGTGTTGGGGGAACCTTAGGGGAAGGAGGGCAGAAAATATATATATATATATATATATATATATATATATAAATTTTACACACAAAAATTTGGTATGGCCATAGGTAATCCCCTCTCCCCAGTTCTGGCAAATATTTACTTGGAATACTTTGAGAAACATTGACTGACCTCCAGACCTCCATAAAGGAGCAAAACATAGTTTGGCTCCGATACGTTGATGATATCCTGTGTTTCTGGCCTAACAGTCTTCCTATTGATGAATTTCTCCTGCAATTAAATTCGTTAGTTCCATCGATTAAGTTTACTCATGGGATGGAAATGGATAATGAATTGCCATTTTTGGATGTAAAAGTTATCAGGGACCAAAATGTTTTGAAGACTAAGGTATACAGAAAACCTACAAATATTGTCATATGTTCATTACTATTCAAACTATCATATTAATGTAAAAAGATCTGTGTTCATATCCATGTACCTAAGAGCATATAGAATTTCAGACCCAGAATTTTTAGATGATGAACTAAAAATAATTCAGAGTATTGGAAAGAAGGTAAAATATCCACAAAGCATACTAACTCAGTGCCACAATACAGCCAAGAAACGATTCCTTGAAGGGAAAACTAATAAGCCAGATCACCAGAACATTCAAAGAACCCTTGTTCTCCCCTTCCATGAAAATTTTCTTGATGTTGTTCACATACTGAGGAAACTCAGTGTACAAGTAGTATTCAAATATGAGAACACCATAAAAAAAAAAAAAAAAAAACTCATCAAGAACAGCCCTTTCAGTAATTCAGGCGTTGTTCATAAAATCCCGTGTAAAAGCTGTAACAAATTTTACATAGGACAATCTGGAAAAGATTTGGAAACTAGAATCTCATAACATAAATACAGTGTAAAGACAGCCCAACAGAGTAGTGGTTTATTTCAGCACAAAGCATCCAGTGATCACCATATTGACTGGACAGGCTCCAAGATTCTAGCAAGATCAGAAAGATTAGATGAAAGAAATGTATTAGAATCTTGTCTAATTTCTGGCACATATGAAAAAAATGTAAACATGAGCTATGGTCATTTTAACTGTAATAAATTGTTAACTGAATTAATTTTAAAGCAGTATCCCCCAGACTAACACGTGATTGTTCCCTGTCATCTCCTGGTGGTATAGTCATACCTGTGTGGGACACATCAAGCATTAATCCTCTAGGTCTTAAGTTAAGCAGCAGTATTTATCCCCTCCTCCCTCCCCACTCTCTCCTTCCCCCTTCGCTTCCTCTCCGCCCCCTTTCCCCTCTCTCCCACTCCCCTTTCCTCCCCTCCTACTCCCTCCTCCTTTGTCACGTGCATTTTTAGATTCAGGTCATCCTTTGTTGTGTTCCACTCCCTGCTGCAGGTGACCAAAAGTTAAGCCACAGGTAAAAATTCAGGTCATCCATTGTTCTGTGTGCCACTGCCTGCTGCGGGTGTGCATAAAAGGCCTCTACCCTTTACGTTTCTGTCTCACTCTGTCTGAAGATGTAATATACGAAAGTACTCACTGTTGCTCCTTTCATTTCTCCTGTGGTTAGTTTGCATACACATCTTCACGGTGAAGTGAAATCTCTGCATATATATATATATATATATATATATATATATATATATATATATATGTGTGTGTGTGTGTGTGTGTGTGTATTTTGTTATTGTTGATTTGGAAAAGGCTCTTAATAGAATCCCTAGACAGGTGGTGAAGTGGGCAATGAGAAAGCTTGGGTTGGAAGAGTGGGTGGTTATGGCCATGTACAGTCACTCATAAAAGAAAAGACCCCCCCTGCGTTAGAGGCGATATAACTCGGGGTATTCAGTGTTGGTAACAGTGTATTTGACGTCAGCCATATAGGGGGATGAGGAGGGGTGTTTGAGAGGAGGGCGGAGTTAATTTGCACGAAACACTGCGTCAATCCACATTTCGAGCCAAACATACATTATATCTGACTTGTTATCAAGGCATATGTATGTAACCCAACACATTTGAAAAAGTTTATCATTAGCTGAATAAAATCGTCAGCCGGTGGCAGGAATAAGATGCAAATGAAACCCCCGGCCTCAAGGGTTAAATGAATGGGCTCGACACACTTAGAATGAACTTTGAATGAACTTCCCCCAAACGCAGCTTCACACCCCCACACCTGACGTCATTTACAGTGTTACCAGGACCGATATCATATTGGTTGAAAGGTGTCTTGGCCGGGGGGGTCGTTTCTTTTATGAGTGACTGTACATATGTGGGTGCTTGCACCCAGGTAAGAGTGAATGGAGATTTGAGTGATGAGTTTTCCGTGAGTGTTAGTGTGTGTCAGGGGTCAGTTTTAAGTCCCATGGTGTTTATCATGGTACATGAAGCCATCTCACGTAACTTCAGAAATGGACTTCCGTGGGAGATGTTGTATGCTGATGATTTGGTGTTGATTGCAGAGAATGTAAGGAAGATGGAGGAAAGATTTAGGAAGTGGAGAGATGGTATGGGCACAAGAGCTTAAGGGTAAATGCAGATAAAACTAAAGTGATGATATCTAGGGTTGGTGGCAGTACAGTCAAAGAAGAGGAAGAGTGGCCATGTGCAGTTTGCCATAAGGGCGTGGGAAGTACTTCAATCTTGTGCAGTGTTTGTGATAAATGGGTGCACAAGAGATGTAGTGGTATTAGAGGCAGACTGTGAGATAATGTTGATTTTATGTGCGCAGCATGTCGGGGAGAGCAGGTGGAGATTGTCAGGCATGAAAGGATTGAACTTACTGGTGAGTCTCTTGACTGTGTGGAAGAGTTCTGTTATTTGGGAGACGTGTTATGTGTTGGAGGTGGGGCTGGAGCTAGTTCTGTGGCTGGTGTGAGAAGTGGTTGGAAGAAGCTCAGAGAGGTGTTGCCTCTCCTGACACTGAGAGGACTCTCCCTACGTGCTAAGGGGTCTTTGTATGCAGCATGTGTTAGGAGAGTGATGCTGTATGGTAGTGAGACCTGGCCAATAAAGGAAAAGGATATTCACAGGCTCAAACATACAGAAATGACAATGATTAGGTGGATGTGCAGTGCGTCCCTGTGTGCAAGGCCTGGGGGGGCTTTTTTATGATGGACGAGTTGAGAGGTAGGATATGGGACTGGAGTGTATTGGTGTTGTGATGAGGAGAGGTAGATTGAGATGGTTTGGGCACGTGGAGAGGATGGGGGATGATAACCGGGTACAGAAGGTGAGAAGTGTTAAATTGAGGGTGGCGTTGCAAGGGGCAGACCGAGAAAGACGTGGGACAAGGTCATTAAGTGACCTCAGAGTTAAGGGACTGAACAGGGAGACTGCCATAGATCGTGCACCATATTAGATGACCAAGGCTGATGCATGCAAGCATGTTGGAGCCTTCAAAAACGAAACAAATATAATAATGGCACACACCGATAGATGCCAGTGGACAGGTATGACGCCATGCTAAGACATTGAAAACTTATCTTAGGGGGAGACAGTGGCTCGATCGGAAGAGAGGTGGCCTGCAGTCCTAATGGAACCAGGTTCAAATCCCCACCGGGGCAGGGAAAAGTTTAAGGATTTGAATTTCATATAATCAGACTTTACTAATCTACCAGAAGACCTGCCGACATCTCATAAAAATACCCCCCTAATACAATACACCAGTCCTGTATGAGCAGTCCTATCATGTATTCAATATGGACGGTGGGTGTTAGCGCCAAAGTGGTGACATGTAGAGAGGTTTAAGGTATGTAGGAGGACTGCTGGGCCTTGAAAACAGGCTGTGATGCCTATGCCCAGAGTCGGACACATAAAAAAAAAAAAGTATGACACCGTGCTACGACACTGAAAACTTATCGTTTATGTGAAGTGTTCGTAAATGGTGCAGCGGTTGGTCATACGGAAATATATCACATCACTTGTGTAGTGCTACTCTCAATGGAAGGTGTTGCATGACAGTGAATAATATCTCTTGTTTTTCACCTGAGAACCGATAGCTCAGACTGAACTTTAGTGTCTCAGTGCTTGTCACGATGGAGAGGAAGAATTTGTCTTCTGAGGAGTGGCAGAAGGCTCTGTTCGAGAAGGAGACCGAGAGCGAGGAGGAGGAGCTGCTGAGCGACACTTCGAGTGGGGAGCAGGACTGGGATGACGTCCTGCGCCATTCCCATTGGGAGGGTTTGTCCTGACCCCTACCACCACGAGAGCAGACACCACCACCTGCTGCAGGACCCTCAGCCCAGCCATTTTCTTCACTTGGACTTCAGCCATCGCCTTTGCTTGGACCTGTCGCTCTGGCAGCGGTCGCGGTCTCTCCACCTCTAGCTTCCAGTTCCCCCTTGGGCGAGCCCATGTCACCTGTTGCAGGGCCTAGTTACATGACATTGGCACTGCATGTGGTGCAGTGTCTGTGGCGTAACTGGTGCAGGATGCGACTGTGTCATAGTCCCCTGCCTGGTCGACAAGGGTGCTGTCTCTGACAGTATTTATCCCCCCCGACGTGTTGCAGCAGCAGAAGCCAGCCTCATCATCCTCATCATTGGAGCCATCACCACCTCAACGAGGCCGCCGTGGTCCGCGGCCTGGCTACGGCGGGCAGCCAAGGGGTGGCCAAGGAAACTAAAGGGTGTCAGTAGGCTGACTCACTGCCACCACTCTGGGGGGTGTTGCCGTAGAGGATCCAGGGTGGAGCAATGGCCCATTCACACCATGTAATGGGCCCTTAACAGGATCCCTAGGAATGAGGGTGGATCTGCCAACAATGCCCCTGCAGTTCTTGCAGCTTTTCTTCACCAGGGAGTTGTTGATGTACTTCATACGCAAAACCAACAACTATGCATCATTCCTGGGGACTGTTTTGGACGCATGGTTCATCTGCAATGAAGAGGAGATGGCCAAGTTCCTGGAATTGTACTACTTCATCTCACTTGCCATAATCCAGACAATCACAATCGGCTCATCAGAGTTCGCACAGTGATGGAGTACCTCCTTAAGCGGTTCCAAGACACCTACTACTCGAGGAGCACCTCAGCCTCGACGTGGGCTCACTGGCGTGGAAAGGGCGGATCAGCTTCCGCATTTACAACCCCATGAAACCCTCGAAGTACTCCATCAAGCTATTTATCCTGGCAAAGGCTTTTTCGGGGTACATCTGGAACTTGAGGTGTATAAGGCGCAGAAGAAGACTGTGGAGAACATCATTTGTGGTGTTGTAGAACTGCTGAAGAACCAGGGATACAAAGTTTACATGGACAACTTTTATAACTCTGTATCCCTGTGCGAATGACTCTTCAGTGCAGGAACCTATGTGTCTGGGACCCTACGCCTGGCAAGAGGAGCACTAAAGCAGCTGCAGGACATCGCCTGGGCTAAGAGCCCGCCAGAGGGGGGCATGGCAGCAAGGCACAAGGACAATATGATGGTGTTGCAGTGGAAGGACAAGCACATCGTCAACATTGTCTCCACCTTCCACAGCACAAGCTTCGTCCAAAACCAGGTTCAAAGGAAGACCAGGGGTCCTGACAGGAGGACCACTTATGTCCAGAAGACCGTGGACAAGCCTGTCATGGTGGAGGACTACAACCAGCTCATGGGGGTGGATCACTTCAACCAGATGGTCTAGTATTACCCCATCCAGCAGCGGACAGTGAAATGGACCAAGAAGATCACATTCTACTTCATCCAGATGGCCATCTTCAACGCATTCACCCTATATAAGAAGTGTTCGCATGGGTCAGTCAGTCTGCTGGACATTCTGGAGGAGATAGTTGACAAGCCCCTTCATTTTGATGCAGCAGAGTTGCCTGCATCAGGGCACATCATCCACCATGCCCCTGACCTTCCAACCCAACGGCCAGTAGCACCTCCTGCACTTGCGGCACCTGCAGCAGCATCGGCACAGGTGCCAACACCACCGTCTCCTGGGCCAGCACCATCTCCTGGACCAGCACCAGCACAGGTGCCAACACCACATCTTCAGGAGCAGCACCAGCAGAGGTGCCAATGCCACCATTGCCCACAGGACCAGCACGTGTGCCCAGACCACCATCTCCAGCAGTTCCAGGTCCGTGTGGAGAACCTGCCACTGCTGCCATGCCTGGCCCTGCAGCTGCACCTCCAGGAAGACAGGGCCAGGGAAGACCAGGAGGACATTCAACCAAGCGTCGACGAGTCGTCGATGACAGAGTGCGGTTGGATCGCCACTGGGCCATCAACGGGAGGGGATCCCCAACCAAAGGAGGCTCCGGTGCACCCTGTGTGTCCTGGTGAAGATGAGGAGGGACACATGTCACATGTGTCCTGTTTGTGATGTGCTATTTTGCGTGGATGATTCCTTCGAACGGTACCATGCTGATCGAAATGTTCCCTAGTGGAGCATACATACACACACACACACACACACACACACACACACACACACACATACACACACGCACTTACACATCCAGACACACACACACACACACACACACACACACACACACCGCTCGCTGGCGCGGTGGTAACGTTCTCGCTTGCCATCTGGTAGACGGGAGTTCGCGTCTCGCTCAGGTTGCGAAAAGTTTCACTGACGAAGTGGGTGGCTACTGTCCCCCTTGAGCAAGGGGACGGGTGTGTGGGTGTGTGAAGGTCACAGCCTTGCCCTTAGATCGGACTATATGAGCTCTCAGCTCCCTTCCGGGAGGGTAAAATGCCGACGATCACGACCATCAAGTGATCCTGACCGACCCGGTGAATTACACTATATAACTCCTCATCTTCAAACCCCATAAGGTCCGGCCAACAGCTCAACACCCGTGGAAGAAGTGAGTTTTCCGAATTTTGTTGATTTGTATACTGACCTATTTCAATACCTCTATATTTCTCACACAAATAAGCATTGTTTTCTACATATTACACATATAACCGAAAGTACAGCTTCAGTATCAGTAACTAGAAAAAAAACTAGTGGTCATGTCGAGTTCCTTATAGCACTATTAAAAAAAAAAACTTGAAGGTTTTACATGTAGACTTTGAATAAAACAAAATAAAACCTTTGGCGAGCGAAAATATGTAGGTGAGGGTGAGGCAAGAAAAACTAATAGTGCAATTGAAGGTACGTTGTTCTCTTTCGTCCAGGTAATAGTGGCGTTGATGTTTTGATGACATCATGAGGATGTATATAAAAATAAACATCCGTACATGACAAAAAATAAATAAAAACAGGCTTTGGGAGCAAAATTTTTAGGTAAAGGCGGGGGAAGAGAGATTTTTTTTTTTTTCACTTGTAAAACTATGCAGCGCTCGGAGGAGTATTCTACCTTTATTGTGCAATTACTCGAAAACTATTGGACGTATCGATTTCCTGTAAGAATCATGATAAAGATCAGTGAATTCTACATATGTTCATAACCAAAATATACTCCTTTGGGTGCATATTTTTTTAGGTAAAGGCAGGGGAAGAGTTTTTTTTTCATTTGTAGTAAAACTATGCAGCACATGGAGAAGTAATCTACCTTTGTCGTTCAATTACGCGAAAAGTATTGGACGTATCGATTTTCTGTAAGAACAGTGATAAAGAGCAGTGAATTCTACGTATGTTCATCACCAAAATATAAGCCTTTGGGAGCACATTTTTTAGGAAAAGGAGGGGGAAGAGATTGTTTTTTTTCTCGCTTGCGGTAAAACTTTGCAGCGCTCAGAGGAGTATTCTACATTTGTCCTCCATTTGCTTGAAAACTATTGGACGTATCGATTTCCTGTAAGAACCATGATAAAGATCAGTGAATTCTTCGTATGTACAGGATATAACAATGTAATATATCTGATGAAAAGTCGTTGCTACATAGAAGGGAATATAATGGTTATTGTGAGCGCATGACAAAAGTGCAGCACGGCCATGAGTACCCAGTAGTTTTTTGCGATTTACTCAGAAACTATGAGGCGTATCAAAAATCTGCGGGTACCATGAGAAAGCTCATGAATTCTACACGAGATTATGAAATAAAAACATAATGTGTGCGAGAAAACGTTTGCAGTAGAGCTCCGTGAACAATTTTTTTTTTTTTTTTTAATGATTTTTAGGGGTAGGCAGTCCTGCCCAGGGTAACGGGAGATTCAAGGAAGATCCTGGATTCCAATTTCTCTCCTAGGCCTTGGTAGATGGTTACACATCTTTCTGCCTCAAACACCGGAGGGTATCAGGCTGCCCTCTTTACACAACACACTCATCCACATTATATTACATTACCTTACACTAGCTATCCTCTCACCCAAAAAACACCGATCTTGTCCTTACATATCATAAACATTCCACAACACATCCCTGCTCTACCCACCCCCCCATAAAAAGAACCATGGCTGCTGCTATACTGGGAATCAGTGCTGTGGTTTTCTCGGGTGACCACCACCAGCAGGGCTGGGTCATCTGCATAGGGCCCTCCCGGTCGTCATCAAGCGACTGTGCCACCTTCAGTGTTGCGGCGCCCTAAATCTGCTCATCATTGCAGTAAAATTTTCTTTTGTAGTATTAGGGGACTTCAACATCAACTCTGTTCAAAATTTCCTCCAGTTTGAATCCCCTGATCTGCTATTTTTGAAAGAAACACAAGTAAGCTCCACCTCTGATTTAGCTAGATTTAACTTTCCTGGTTATATCTTGATTCAAAATTTCAGACCCAAAGGAGGCGTATGTTCCCTTGCTAAATCAGAAATTACCCTGGAGGAGATTACTGAACTTAATTGTCCTTATTTCGACTATTCCATATACAAATTAAATTCTCTTGGTAAAATTAAGTTTTTCTGTTGTGTTTATCGTTCCCCTAATGCCCCTCCAGAGCCGTGTTCATTTGACTCTCTGTCTTCACAACTAAGTGTCCTCAACATTAATATTGCATCAGAAATTACTATTCTGGGTGATTTTAATGTCCATAATGTCGAATGGCTCACTTATTCAGCCAGAACTAATGACTCTGGTCTTGAATGTGAGCTATTTGCAGACTCATTTAATCTCACCCAGTTAGTCAGTCAACCCACCCGTGTACCAGACAACCTCGATCAAAATCCCCACCTATTGGACTTGTTTCTAACAACCAATTCAGATAATTATAATGTCGAAGTGAAGTCCCCCCTCAGATCCTGTCTGATTCAAGCCACCAGTTTAACACCTACCACACAATCCTGCTCTGAACTTGTCGTGATGACTAAATGGCACTAAGACAGGGCAGATTGAGAGGGACTTCAAAATTTTCTCATGGATGTTCCTTGGACCTCCTTTTTCTCCCAAGATGCAAATTCCACATTGGGCCACATACAGGATTTCATTAAAGTTGGCATGGAAACATTCATTCCCCATCATACATAAAAAGATGTAATTCTCCTAAATGGTTTGACCACAATTGTGCTAGAGTAACAGAACATAAAACAATAGCCTATAACACTTATACAAGGACCAAAACCAAAGAAGCCTTTAACTACTATAAAAATACCAGAAACCATGCCAAAACTATTTTCAATCTTTCTACTTGTACATAGACAAGCTAACAAACTACTAAACAATCCAAATGATAACAAAATATTCTGGTCAAAACTAGCTTCACTACCACATCTTCCATTCCACCATTACAGTCCCCCAGTGGATATCTAGTAAGTGACCCACGTGGAAAAGCCAACCTTCTTGTTGACATTTTTTCAACAAACTCAACCCTAAATACAGAAAATCACAATATTCCTGTTCTTGATTTTGATTCCCCTTAAATACCACCTTTCATGATTCACACCAGATACGTACAAGCTGTATTACAGAATCTCTCAGCAGACAAAGCTACTGCTCCAGATGAAATTCCATCATAGTGTTTAAAAATTGCTTTTCAGTATTGGCTTCTGTAATAGCAAAATATTTCCTCTTATCCATCCATACCTCAGTTATTCCAGACACTTGGAAAGAAGCAAATATCCATCCTGTTCCTAGAAAAGGGGCAACTTCTGATCCATCAAACTATAGACCAATTGAAATAACCTCCGTTCTCGGTAAAGTTTTTGAAACACTAATTAATAAACACATAATCAAGCATCTAGAAATCAATAAATTAATCAACGATCGGCAGTATGGATTGAGACAAGAATGTTCAACTGTAGATACTCTTTGCCAACATACCAATGAGCTTAACAAAACAACAGACCAACATGGTGAAACACACACAGTAGCACTTGATATATCAAAAGCGTTTGACAGAGTATGGCACCGGGCCTTATTGTCTAAGATGTCACACCATGGCCTTGCATCATTGGTTCCTCTAATTTCTTCTTACCTTCATAATAGAAAATTATGGGTCAAGGGAGATGGAATTTATTCTCAGTTTCATTCCATAAATGCTGGCGTACCTCAGGGATCAGTTTTGGTGCCAACCCTCTTTCTCCTTCATATTAATGACCTCTTATCTGCCACGCACAACCCAATACACTCTTATGCTGATGACTCGACCCTTCATACTTCTTTCACATTTAGTACCTCCTTTACACAATTTGATATTATAAATTCCCAAATAAACACAGCCGTTTCTCTGAACCAGGACCTTTCTAAAAATTAATCAATGGGGACAAAAAATCTGGTCTCATTTAATGCTCAGAAAACTAAATACATTAATTTCTCTAACAGAAAGAATCCCTCAGACTCTCACATAATTTTAAATGATGTCAATATTCCCATATCTACTACAATTGATATCCTAGGTGTTACTCTAAACCCCAACCTAAGCTGGACAGCTTATGTTAAATCCCTTGCCAAAAATGCTTCTAAAAAACTGGGACTTATGTACAGAGTTCGTGAGTTTTTCACTGACGAGCAGATGGCCACAATATACGAAAGTCATGTGCGTTCTCAGATCAAATACTGTTCATCACTGTGGAGTGGATGTGGAGCGGTTGCATTGAGGCAGTTGGACAAA
Source organism: Coenobita brevimanus (assembly GCF_032717465.1). Lineage (NCBI taxonomy): Eukaryota > Metazoa > Arthropoda > Malacostraca > Decapoda > Coenobitidae > Coenobita > Coenobita brevimanus. The sequence goes on from NC_137009.1 coordinate 27,343,094, forward strand.
ATTCAAAATAAAGCCATTAGATTAATCAGTAATCCTGCCATAATGCAGGATCTTTCTCCATTATCAGTACGTAGAGATGTTGCTTCTTTAGCATCATTTTATCGATATTTTTACCGTAAGTGCTCTGACGAACTGGCTTCAATTGTGCCTCCCCTTCACATTTTCTTCCGAAATACTAGGGCAGCTGGGAGAGCCCAGGAACTTACACTCACTCCCCAACAATGCATAACCTCTGCTTATCAAAATTCATTTATCCGCAGAACTACTACTCTCTGGAATTCACTTCCTGGGAGTTGCTTCCCATATACATTTAATTCACTCTAATTTAAATCCAATTGTTTTAAATATTTTATGAATGGGGGATGCCTTTCGGCACATGGACTTTTTTTTTTTCCTTTGTTTTTCCTTCCTCCATTCACTATAAAAGAAACTAAAAAATTATCGATAACTACAAATCGTATCACAACCGGACAAATCTCAGTAGAAAGCTGATGAAATTCTCTATTAAAACTTCTAACATTTTCTGCATGATGGAAAACATTCGAACTAGGATGTTGGGAAGTGAAATTGATGTTCCAAAATGTTTATTCAGGCCTAATATATTATTTGTAGTTTTCTTTCTTTTTATTTATTTTTTCTTATCAGCTAGAACAAACATCGGCGAATAAGATGATGTGGGTTTCATGGCAATATATAGATGTTTAGGTTGCGAAAATAAGGCGAGAATACATGTTTCCAGCGGCATGCAGGCAGGCTGGCGGGGAGGGGGGTGGAATAAAATCGTGCGCCAGAACTCTTACTAAAACTTATCCGTGCGTGAGAGAGTTAATTTATCAAGTTTGTTTTCTTCTTTGAGGCTCCTTACATTGCATGTAAGGATCTACCATGGATTTCATAAGGATCTACATGGATTTCACTGTGTTTAATATCCCAGTATCTAATTTTCCGACACAGTGCCTACTCACTTTCGGTGGTACACTGCCCGTAAGCACAGGAGGCAGTGCGGTTGAAACTTTAGCAGACGATGGTCCAGCAGGAACACTTCAAATCATTTGCAATAGAATTCATGTTTCACTGGGAGGATTGTGGCAAATAATGTCACCTCCCTGCCACAGTGTTTCTGGTAAGATTTTTTTTTTCTTTGCCACCTTAACCCCTAAATACCGAAGCACGTCAATGTATGTGTTGACAACTTTAGCCCTTTCAGCCAAATCACATCAATATAGCGCACCTTGTAAAAAACTGCCTGCACATTGCTTTGCCCCGATTGCGACGTATATCCCTTCAAGCCAATGAGAACTAACCCCTCCAGCCTCGGGTTGGGTGATCCGGCCACTCTGGGGTCAGGGGGGTCACCTCCCCCTCTCGGCCCACCCATTGGCTGAATATTTCGTCATCTGTGACGTAATAACCCTCTCTGAAGACCCTCCCACCCCTCTGTATGCCCCAATAGGACGTTGTTAGTCGAAGTTTACCCCTCCCCCAACCACGAGATCCATTCCATCTCCCTCCAGCCCCCTCACCTTCCCCCCCTACCTTGTATACGCCTACCTACCCTACCCCCTCCCTCCCTTTCGGCCCCATACTACGCTCCTACCTCCAGTAAACCATTGTGTGAGAGCCAGCACACAGCTTGGCTTGCTCCTCCCCCCACGTCTTCCCCTTCCCCACTCCCCCCACCTCCAGCACATGTACACGTGCTTTATATGTATTGCCTCATTTTTTTTTCTTCCTGTGCCTTTTTGTACCAGAACATAATAAATGCTTCTCTGTATATTATTCTATACCTGCAAACACGTGCAATCACAGGCATCTGAGCCCCAGCCCCCCCACCACCACCGCTCCAGCTCGATATAGTAAAGACAGCTACATTTTTCCTTTCCCCTTGCATGCATCTGCAACAATATTGAACAATATTCTATTTTTCTTCATGACAATATAAACATTTGGTGTTTCTGAAAGTTTCTGAAGTATTATGAGGCACTGCAGGATTACTCTCCATACGTGAATTATCTCCGCACACCTGGAAACACACCTGCTTTTATGGCTGATATGCTAAATCACATAGATTTTGTTTGTTTCAACGAGCCAAATTGGTTGTTACCGTAAATGATCTCCCAAGGTTCAACAAACTCCTTGTGGGCCTTCTCCCCGATCGAGTTTTATCTCTCCATACGTACATGCACATTTGTTTACAAAGTAGTTGGTCAAGAACAAACTAAAGTGCTCTACTTTGATGAGAAAAGATGGTTTTATCCAACCTCCATACCTACAAACCTTCTCCCAACAGGGTACTTTATCTCCCCGAAAGCAAGTAATCTCCCCACACCCCAAAACACCTGTTCTCGGGCTTGGTGTGACGTATGATATTCCAATGACCTATATCAGTAATAGAAACAGCTAGTTATAAAAACTATGGGGGATTTCGAAAATTTTAGGGGGTAACTATTTTTTTTTTTTCAATTTTGACCATCGATTATGCGATAACCATTAGGCCTAGGGGGATACCGATTGCGCAGTCAGGTGTGTAAATTCTTCCTCATTAGCCAGAACATATTGATTTTCCCCTTGGTGAAAGTCGAAAAAACTTCCCCGAATTGCGGCTCCAGTGGCAGACAAGCCAGATCGAATTGCGGTATTTAGGGGTTAAGCAGTATATTCGGTGGAGCCCCTATATATCTATAGGGGGTCCCATGGTCCGCGCCATTAGAGACGGTACCTTGTATGCCTACAAGGCCTTCCCCTATCCTGCACCCGAGGATGTGCCAGGTAGTAGTGGGATAATATATATATATATATATATATATATATATATATATATATATATATATATATATATATATATATATACAGGGTGTAATGCGACTTATGACAAAAACTTACACAAGTGATCTATCATGCAATTTTGAGTATATTTTGTTCTATAACATATACTCTCTGTGACCCTAGTTCAATACCCAGCATTCGGCTGTTTGGGTGTAAAAGTTTAGTGGCTGCATAGGTGCATACAGGTGTTGCAGGTATTATGGCAACTGTACTGACTCTCCATCGATTATGTTTCACTTATCTGAATGAAATCCTCTGGCTTTCAGTTGAAATAATCTCTACCTATCTATTGCCAGACGCCTCAATCCCATAAGGGGTGGCCACAGACAAATCGCCTTCATTTCCCCATGTCGCCTGCCATTGCACTGCCGTCTTCTCATTTCACACCCGCCTCCCTCAAATACCTCTCCACTACTTTCCTCCAACTCATCCTCGGCCTCCCCCTCCCTCTCCCCTCCTACACCTCACATACACCCTCCTCATTAGTTTCTCGCTCTCCATCCACTCAACATGACTAAACCACTTCAGTGTATTTCTCCTAACTTCTTTCATCACATCCACATCCTCACCACAACGCACCTTCACTTCTCATTTGTCAGTCTGTCTCCCTGTGTAACTCCACATGTTCCTCTCAGATAACTCACTATCACTGCTCTCACTCTTGACTTGTATCCCTCTAATAAGGTCTATACTTCGCTTCCATATGTCATAGTTGGTATCACAACACTATCATGCAGCGACTTTTGTACTTCCGTGCTCACTTCCCTATTTCTGATCACTGCTTTCAAAGAACTAGCAACGTTTCTTCCATGCTGTACCGTTTCAAGCACTTCATCCTCCAGACTTCCACCCTTACTCATCACACTACTGAAGTACTTAAGTACCCTCACATTTTCCATTTCCTCATTATCCAACCTCACTGTACATTCAGTGACTTCATTCCTCTCGAGGACCATAACTTTACTCTTCCCTACATTCACCTTCAGGTTCCGTTTCTTACTCTCCCAAACTCACTCACTAAGCTCTGCACCTCCCCTATGTCTTCATATAACAATACAGTATCATCTGTAAACAACAGCACAGGATGTTACGAAACGCTCCCCTCTCCCAGTAGGACCGCTCCAGCATCCACAGCTTTATCTTGTATCTCTTTTCTAAGCATCCATATACAAATTGAACAACAGTGGAGACGCGACACATCGCTGTTTCAGCCCAACATTCAGATAGAAAAATTCACTTAGTTCACTATCCACAAGTGCTGCTACCATAGCACCCTCATAAATACTACTCCCGGCATTCAGCAATCTCCCATTCACTCCACATATTTTTTAATATTTTCCACATTCCTTGTCTATCCACTCAGTCATATGCTTTCTCCTTAACCATAAAGGCTGCATAAAACTTCATTCTCTTCTCTAGAAACTTTTCCACTAGAGACCTATGGATGAATATCTGATCTACACAACCTCTTCCCTTCCTAAAACTTCCCTCTCCTTCTCCAACTAATACTTCTGCTATTTCCTAAACTCTGTCAATAAGTATCCTACCATATACTTTTCCTATTACACTAAGAAGACAAAGTTAATGTCCCTATGACTAACACACACTTCTTTTTCACCTTTCCCTTTGTACACGGGAATAATTATACCTGACTTCCATTCCAGATGGACAGTGTGAAGAGAGCGCTGGATGCGAGAGGGATGTCTGTTGAGCAAGGAAGAGTGGCTGTGCGTGACAGAAATAAATGGAGAGAAATTGTGAATGAATAAGTGATGACGCAGCCCTGAGGGGATATTCTCCCGCATTTGGTCTGATCAGCTAGTCAGGTCAGGTGCGGGTAAGGGGATGGGTCTGTTATGATGTGGCAGGGGTAAACCAGTTCTGCTGTCGGGCCCTGCTGCGGATGTCACTGATTGCATTGCCCAGTTGACCCTTGTGCGGTGTGGTGCGGTGAGGATCTGTCCGTTCTCCCCTTTGGGGCTAAGATGCGAATGAATGTGTTTGAATGGATGAGTAAATGGAGAGTGAGTCGTCCTGTCTCGGCTACCTCCCTTTCCTTGGGGGAAGCAGCCTAGGTATATAGATAGATAGATAGATAGACTTCCATTCCTTTGGGACTCTACCTTCCTTGCAGGTCAATCTGCACATCTTTCATATCCATTCTGCTGCTGTCTCTCCCCCATGCTTCAGCATTTCACCACACACTCCATCAGTTCCTGGGGTCCCCACTTTGACATTCTTCATTGCTTCCACCACCTCCATCCTACTGATCTCTTCCCCCCCCTTCTCATCTCCCTCCATCTCCCAGCCATTCCCCAGCCACTCATACTCGCATTACTTTTATTCTCTAAGTTGAGATAAAATACTTAATAATCGATAGCAGGAGAGGGCAAACACCTGCAATCATAAACCTTGCACAGATGTTCACTGGAGCCTTAATATTATACCGTTCCTCGTTATCGTAGAGGATAACTGCGGTAACAAGTTTAATAGTATAGTGCATATGCAGCATTACGCAAAAGAAAAAAAAAAAAAAAAAAAAAAGGCAAATGGACCAGATGAGATCCCGGTGGAGGTGTGTAGGGCCCTGGGAGAAGCGGGAGTGGATTTGTTGTGGAATTTAATGTGCAAGATAGAGGAGCAGGAAGAGATACCAGATGAGTGGAGGGAGAGTGTGTTGGTACCCTTCTTCAAGGAGAAAGGAGATGTACAAGAGTGTGGGAATTATCGTGGAATTAAACTGCTATCACACACATTGAAGGTTTGGGAAAGGATACTGGATGAGAGACTGAAGCTGGAGGTGAAGGTGGCCAGAGGTCAGTTTGGTTTTATGCCGGGAAGAGGAACAACGAACCTAATATTCATACTGAGACAAATGGCAGAAAAGTATGGAGAAAAAATTATTTTCCTGTACAAAGGGGAGAAAGAAGTGTATGGGAATCATAGGGGAATTTCTGTTCTTAGTGTACTAGGAAAAGTATATTGTAGGATACTTATTGACGCAGTTGAGGAAGAACAGAGGAATTAGTTGGAGAAGAACAGGGAGGTTTTTGGGAAGGGAGGAGGTCGTGCAGATCAGATATTCATCCTGATGTTTTTTAGTGGAAAAGTCTCTAGGGAAGGGAAAGAAGTCATACACAGTCTCCATGGATTTGGAGAAAACATGTGACAGTGGACAGACAAGGAATGTCGAAAATATTAAAAATATCTGGAGTAAATGGGAAGTTGTTGCATGCCATGAAGAGTATGTATCAAGACTCTAGGGCTGCAGGGCGTGTGGATGGTGAACTGAGTGAATTTTTGTATCTGAATGTTGGATTGAAACAGGGATGTGTTATGTCTCCATGGTTGTTCAACCTAAAGCTATATGGATGGAGTTATAAGAAAGTTACAACGTAGGGCAGTGGATATTGGACTAGCCCTAATGGGAGAAGGCAGGGTTTGGAAACTTCCTGTACTGTTGATTGCAGATGATACTGTATTGTTAAATGAATATGACAAGGAAGTGCAAGGCTTGGTGAATGAGTTTGGGAGTGTGTATAAGAAACGGAATCTAACTGAATGTAGTGAAGAGTAAACTTGTGGTCTTTGAGAGAAATGAAGTCACTGAATGCACAGTGAGTCTGGATGGTGAGGAAACGGAAAATGTGGGTGTACTTAAGTCTTTGGGTAGTGTGATGAGTAAGGCTAGAGATTTACAGGATGAAGTGCTTGAAAGGGTAAAACATGGTAAAAGGTTGCTGTTTCTCTGAAAGCATTGATAAGAAATATGGAACTAAGCATTGAAGTGAAAAAGTCATTGCATCTCTCAAGTCAAGTATGAAGACTCTCAGTCTGGCTGTCCCCACCGAGCTCACATATTGTGGTGTTTATTGTAGTGTGCAAGACCCGCTCTTGCTCATCTGTTACACCATAGCCGAACCACTTCATTCCAAGTATAACAGGAACACTTTCGGACTGAAAATGAAGGTTATAGAGTTGAAAAAGGAAGGTAAAGGGAATTCAGAAATTGGACATGAATTTGGCTTAAGTGAATAAACAGGAACAATGAGGAACATTGTCAAGAATAAAGATTAAATTTTACAAACCGTCAAAACTTATGGAGGCCAGCAAGTGGACGTGGGCAGTAGTGTCGCTAATCCCGCGGTTAAACAAATGGAGCTCTACCTGACACACCACATTCATTGTTCTGTTATATTTCTTTGAGTAAGAGAGTCTTGAAATATAGTCAATATCGGGGAAGTACTGTAAATGACAAAGATACGGTGTGATATCGACCATATACATATTTTATTCCCACTGATTCAAGAGTTTTCTATTGTGCGAAGTTTCCAATATGAAACCCATTTTGTCGACCATATTCGTGGATATTGGGAGATCCCACTGTATTGCGATACCAACTCTTATATATGGATGTGAAGCTAGGACCTTGTTGGAAGGACACAAGTGAAGAGTGAGAGCAGTGGAAATGAATTATTTGAAAGAAGCATGTCGGGGTTGCATGGAGGGACAGACCGGCGAATGAAGAAGTGAAGGATGTGGATGTGATGGAAAGCATTAGGATAAATGCTTTGAGGTAGCGAAGTGACGAGGATGAAGAGCGATAGACTGCCCAGGTGAGTATGTGAGTGAAGAGAAGGGGGGGGGAGGAAGGGGGAGACCGAGGATGAGATGGAGTGATGAATAGGAGTGTTCGCGCCGAGTGGAAAATCTGCCAGACATCCCCAGAAGCTATGTCTCGTTTTCTTTTCTACGAGCTAAGGGGATCTTAGTTATACTTCAGTGTTATTTTTCTGATCGATAATGACGATATCGGTTAAGCAAATGGCTGTAAAAAATGTAAATCACTCCTCCTTATGCTCTTTCACCCAATACATCGCCGGAAAAATTGTATATTTGTATATTCTGCCCTAAGAAGGTTAGTAAAATATTTGCAAATAAGACGGTTTTTGGACTGTAAGTAAAAAAGGCATATGAATATTGACATTTGTATAATCTGGCTTGTACAAAGAAAATGGCACATATGGTCTATCCATATTTATTAGACTCAAAAATATTAGGGCGTACCGAAGCCTAGCGCTACCAGACATACAAAGTAAGCATACACACATCAGGTGATGGCGTAGATCAGACAGTGAAGACAGATGGCAGTATTGGTTTGCTCGGAAATCTTGTTTTACCGGAGGCAGCATCTAAATATCGACATGCTTTTTTGAAGTGAATTGAGTTTTATTCTTACTCACAGGGAGTTTAATTTGTTAATATAAATTATAAGGAAATTCCGTAATTAGTTAAAGATATACGTATATATTTCTATGCATGCATAAACCAGGCTGCAACCGCTGTGGAATATTTTTTATTATTATTTTTGTTGCTACATTGACACAATACTGTTTTAAAGAGAAGAAATAGAATATTTATGTATTTTTACAATATGTTAGACGCATGAAAAAGGACATCAGTTATTGCCCGACATGATTTTTTTTTTCCATATGAAAAATTAAAATATTGGTGACATACGGCATTTTTTCAGGAGCGCGAATGCTCCTATTGGAGAGGTATATGATAGAGGAGGGTGTGAGCTGAGGGGAGGGCAGCAAAATCGCAGGGAACAGGGTAACATGGAGATGACTTTCTTGTTGCCACTCCTTAACAGATTAAGGCGTCTGGCTATAGGCAGATAGATATACTTTTTGTAAGTTGGGCGCATTTCATTAAACCACAGAAAATTTATCCAATAAATGTGAATTAGTCATGCACTCAATAGATGGTGCTTGGTAATGATATAAATGTCCTCAATATTGGGCCTACAGCCTCTCCCCCTTCATGTAGTGCAGAAGGAATATATCCAACCATTCCTGTGCTCACTAATGAACGTGTTGAATTAAGGTTAAGAGACATACGAACGTGGACGTTAAGAAACGCAAATATATCAGTGTCAATAAAAACTATGTAGAGATGGGACCAAGACGCCCATAGACCTCAATAAATATACTTCTTCGCAATTCTCAGACACAGAGGTTTTCAGTATTTTTCATCATTTAGCCTTACTCTTCATATTCTGCTTGCCTACGTCATCTCTTCTAGAACTGCAAAACCATCTTTTTTTTTTTTTTTTTTTTTTTTTTTTTTACATAGGGGTTGCATACTCCAGTGCTTCCGGATCACCATAGATATTGCCCGAAAAAGGTTAGAGATAACAGGTCAGGAATGGGTAAACTTTTACAGTTCTGAACCAATTAACACTAAACTTGGTAAAACGGTAGGGGTTAAGAAATGGGTGAATTGGTTCAGATTCAAGAACAATTTGCCAAAAGTAAAGATCACACGACATTATCAGACTTTCGGCCCTTTAACGCGAAAAGTTTTTGTTCACGTTTTTAATCATCTCAGGTAATCATCCACTTTAAGAACAAGAGGTCAGTGGTTCAGGTCACAGGGCAAGGCCAAGTTTAACACTTTTGATCAAGAGGGATAATATCATGATCGTTTTGCTGTTCATAACGACGCTGATGATTTTATTCCTTTTGAAGTTGAGATCCCATAAGAACACGTCTATATCTGAAAGTTTAAGTCTGCTTTTGGCCAAACTTGGTGGTGAGGCTAATAATGACGCACGGACCAATATCACAAATTTGAAACCAATCCGTGAAAGGTCAAGATCATAGAGCTGGGTCGAAAGGTCAGTCATAGACTGATGCAAAGCGTGGCTCTTGCACTCTCTTTGAGTCCCTTCCAGAAATTATTATTATGTTCAAGCGAGACTTTTCAAACAAGAGCGGGTTAGTCAGACTCTTCATTAATCCTCTCACTTTTACCACGCTACTAAGCTGAACACTTAAACAATACTTCTATTCATTCTTACCTAATGGTGTGTATATATACATATATATATATATATATATATATATATATATATATATATATATATATATATATATATACAGAGAGAGAGAGAGAGAGAGAGATTGATAGATTGATAAAATTTATTAATTTACTTATACCTGTATGTAGATATATAATGATCATATATGGAAGGCAGTGCGCCTAAAACATCAGATAAGTTTTTTTCTTTCTTTAATACATAAGTAGCTATTGTTGCTAAGTAACTCGGGTGTCTTTGGCTGAGCAGACCCCAAACCTGAAGGCAATCAGTTACCTCTGCAGGGCAGTCCCTTGCAGTCAACCAATCCTCTCTTGCAGCAGAAAATGCCTCGGCACACCGAGGCACGGGGAAGGGTATGGATGCTTCTTTCCTAGATGGACGCCGTATTTGCGTGTCTCCCCCTAGATAACAGGGGCACCACTATAGGCCCCACACCTCCCATTATTTGGTTATATGGTTACCACTTCCCATTATACTCTCCTGGGTTACAGGAACCGGAGGGTACTTCTTCCGTCACAGTTTTCATTGATTTTCTGTGATTGTCCTCCTCTTGTCAGTTTCTCCTATCTTTGCTGTTACTTTTTATTTACTGTCTTTTCACTTCAGGTCGCTCTACTACGACTGTCAAGCCGAAAGGTTTCTTGCGAGAAAAGAAACCATTTACGGTGCAAGTGGTAACTTTACTCGTATAACCAAGTAACGGAGTTATGTGGAGCCCGCTATGGAGCCACCATTAACTGTGTGGAAAGGCACAAATGCTGCGGCCATCTAGGAACCAAACGTCCACACTCTTTCCCGTCTTTCGCTGTGGCGATGAGCTGTTCATTGCATGGAAACATTAGCTCAGTGCATTGGACGGCCCTGCCTAGGGGATTGCTTGCTTTCAGTTGATGGAACTGCTTGGCCACACAGACCGGGGTTACTCAACGCCAACAACAACCCACAGTGTCATAACAGTAATGGTATAAATATTAACTGACCATATGGAGCACAGAGTTATTGCATAAAAAAGTTAGGAATGGGATTGCATGCCATTTTACTGCCTCAACCTTGCATCTTTTTTTTTTTTTTTTTTTTTGTACATTTTCATTCCTATTTTCTTCCTACATTATATATAATGATTCCTTTTACTTGGAGCAACTTGCCTATTACACAGGATAATCTTACGTCATTCTAGATAGGAAACAAATCGCATGCACAAACACGTAGCCAACACTGCAGTACAAGCACACAAACACATATTTGCAAAGATGAACACATGCAATCGCGCGTGAACAAACAAAAACACAGAAACATAGACTCAAGCACATAAGAAAAAACAAACAATAAATTAATATACTCAGTAACAAGGAAAACACACACACACAAACACACACACACACACACACACACACACACACACACACACACACACACACACACCTTAGCACTGCGGGTGTGATAATAAATGAATATGGTTTTAATATATCTGATAACTGCTCTTGTTGGTGTGAGATGTGTTAAGGTTCAGTTGAGTGAACCGCTAACGTAAGGAAACATCAACAGGTTACTATTCCTGCCAATTTACATTCGTCTGGCGTTTGTCCAAGCCTGACTGTAATGTCCTTCTCGTCAGTGCAAAGAAACTACTACTTGTGGCTGTACACCGAGCAGTTTTGAAGAATCCACGAGCTGGTCCCGGTGGTAACAATTAATCTTGGTCGCAAGCACCGCAGTTTTTACTCGTATTAAACGGTCCTAACTTTTAACAAGTTAAGACCGAATTCATGTCGGTTACAGAGGATCCCTATAACTTCTTTCTTCCTGGTTTGTTCATATGAAAAATAAATAATATAAATATGACAATAGAATAATAAGTTGTAATACCCAAGACAAATCATTGAGGAAGAGGTGCTACAAAGTCTCCTAGGCTGAGGCAAGGACGGTTCTTAGTCTAACGTGAAATGCCCAGTGGCCAGACCCTGAAACACGAAGTCGTTCCCACCCTGAACCAGGCCAATCTAAGCTCATCTTTTAATAAGATTTAATATCTCTTAGGACTAATTGTCTATAGAAGGGCAGCGGAATATTCATCTGATCCGTCAATAACGCTGCTGTTATTGTTGTGGCTCCAGGCTCATCTGGAATGTTAACCCGGTAGACCATAGACTAAATTTCCCCTCTGCAGTCCACCACACCCCTCTAAGGTATACAGCTGTCTGTCTATCTATAGCCAGACGCCATAATCCCATAAAGGGAGCCAGTTTGTATCTGAGTTAGTTGTTTTACGGGGAGGGGCACTAACCCTCTACCAACCCACTTGCTGACACGTAAGGAACACGTTTGGGTTGGTTATAAATGTTTTCTTGGTTTATAGGAAACGTCAGGTCCGTCACCTAATGCAAAGCCACCTAAAAAGGAGAGAAGAGTAATAAAAAGTGATAGGAAAGATGGAAGAAATAGGAAGAGAGGAGGAGAGACACAGAAAAGGGGAGGAAAAGATGAAGGAAGAAGATGACACCACCACTTCAAGTGAGTGGATGATGGTGGTCAACACCTATGCTACCTCCAATGAGCTCCTAGCATATGTTATCTTTTCAGCCAAATATCCGCTATCTATCATTCAGTGTCTGCCAATGCTCTACGAGTGTGAGGTGAACTCATCCTCACACCTCCATCCATGACACAATTTTCTAAGCTCTTGTGTGGCCAAACATTGATCATATTACCAGTGCTGGATACATTGAGCTATGGTATAGATAAGCAGTATAATGAAGTATTATATAACCAGCCATTTGAGCAGCACGGTTATAATCATGCCCCAGCGTGAAGTCGTTCTTCGACAGCATCACATACCACACCTAATCACATTTAGTAAACAAAATACTTACACTAGTCAAACAAATGTAACCCAGTATAACATAACTTACAACACTAAAATGGAGTACTCCCCCTGTAAGCATATTATCAAGAAATTTGAAATATTATTTACTTGGAAAAACAATTCGCCTGTCTTATTACTCTGCGTGTACTCGTCCCCGACAAAACTCCCCCAGCCCATTTTACCTCAGTCCAGTTATAGTCACATCTAAAGTTCAGTTTCATTAGCAACTAAGAAAAATCAATCTATACTGATAATTAAAACTTACAGAATTTTATGAAAGGACGATATATACAGTATTCAGTACGAAGAAGAAAATAAAGGTTCCATCAGGTAGAAACAAACTGACACTAGTTAAATTCGTTCGTTCACTATCAGTAACATCCACATGTGCGCTAATTATGGTCATGCTATTCCCTCTTCCTTGGTGCTAAATACACCGTGACATGACCATCACTCATTCTTTTTGCACTTCTCCCATCATTATCATCAGTGCTGTTTTATCACACCTCTGCCTTATCGCAACCCTGGCGTGATCTCCGGCATCTACACACAGAGAATGTGTATCTACACTGTTTCACTTTACATTATTATTCTTGGAATCATGCTGATAATACAGCATATATTAACCATCGTAAACTCTGTTCAAGAAAAAAAAAATGAGAAAGCCAAATTCAAGCTTCGCCAATTTCGAGATGGCTGGACATATTTCGTTTGAAAGGCTGGATGTCATAGGCGGTAGGAAATACAGAGGAAGACAGTTCTAGAGTTGTTCTGTTGCATACATGAAGGACTGGGAGTAACGGTTAACTCTTGCATTAGAGTGTTGGATAGAACTGTTTAAACCCTTCAGACCCAGTAAGCTTGGTATGAATAACGAGCAGGGGTACCCAGCGTTGTTTGGGTAAAACCCCATGATCATGAATACTGGCATTGTCTGGGACGCTAGTTGGCCACTCTCCTTGTGGCCGAAGATCCACAGCGTCTCATTCTACCCAAGGAACCTATGTTCCTCTTTGGGTCCATTTCCCCAGAGATATATTTCCCAATATCTATTTTCTCACTACCCACCCATTCACCAATCCTTCCCAGCCACCTGCTCACCCACCTACGCAATCCATCCACCCACCCACCTTTACATCCACTATGCCAACTCACTCATCCCAACTCACCAATCCATGCTGCCCATCCAATTAGCAGTCCATCCCACCCACCCACTCATCCATCCAGGCTGCCCAACCGCAGCCACCCAACCCTGCCCACCCACCCAACACCCATGCTCAACCACACCCACATTAACACCCTCCTTCCCATTCTGCCCCTCCACACTCAACCGTCCACTCAACCCGAGCCACCCACTCTACCCGCCCTGCCCACCCCACCAATCCGTCCACCCAACCTACACACTGTAGGTAGTAATGTTATGGTTGTAGAAGTAAAAACAGTCTACAGCAACTGCTTACCATGATTATACCATGTTAACTTGATTACTTCTACTTACTCGTAGTTCTAACCTTAGCCATCAGCAGTGCCACTTGCGTCAATGCAAGATCGTGGAAGCAGAGTGAGAGAAGAGTTCTGGACAAATGTGGAAGTGTGCATGGAAAAGTTTGAAAGGAATGAGAGAGTGGTTTTGATTGGTGATATGAATGGTAAAGTAGGGAATGTGAAGGTGGATGGTGTAGTTGGTGAGTGGGGTGTGCCTGCGGAGATAGATGAGAATGGCAGTGTTTTAATTGACATTTGTGCCGGGAGGGGGTTGGTGGTAGCCAATACCCTCTTCAGGCACAAAATGATCCATATGGCGAGTGGTGAGAAGGGTGGATGGTGAACTGAATGAAAGGATGGCAATGATTGATTATGTGTGTGTGGATGAAAGGATGCGAAGATGTGTAATGGGTGCAAGGGCATATAGTGGCTGGGGGAGTGGACTTTCTGACCACCACCAAGTGGTGGTCAGAATCAAGGTCCAAGCAAAATGGAGAAATAGAAGGGAAGGACGGGAGAAAGGTGTAGATGTAAGGAGAGTGGAAAAGTTACAAGACGATGAGAAAAAGGCAGAATATAAGATAGAACTGGAGGAACGACTGGGTAAATATGAATTGGAGCAGATGGGGGATGTGGAAGATATTCACAGAGGGAATATGTGCACCATGTGAGGTGGTGTGTGGGGTGAAGAGAAGACGAAAGGGGGTGCAGGGAACAGCATGGTGGAATGAAGAGGTGAGACAGGCTGTGGCACAAAAGAAGAAAGCATATAATGAATGGATGAGAAATAGGGGCGTGGAAGAAGCTGAGAGACGGAAGAGAGAGTTATATGTAGAAAGGAAGAGAGAGATGAAAAGATTAGTATGAGAGAGTAAGAAGAGAGTGGATGAGGAATTTGGAAGGAACTTGAGTGTCAAGTGGAGGGAATGTAAGATAATGTTCTGGAAATAGGTGAAGAGAATCAGACAGGGTGGCATTGAAGTTAATAGGGGAGTGAAAGATAAAAATGGTGGAAGGGAGAAAAAGTGAGTGGATGGAAAGAACACTTTAATGTATTGCTGAACATAGAAAATGAAAGTAATATGAGTATACCTGGCTGGGGAATGGCTGGGAAAAAGAGGAAGGCGAGAAGACAGGAAGAAATCAGTATGATGGAAGTTGTGGAAGCAATGAAGAAAGTCAAAATGGGGAAATCCCCAGGAATTGACGGAGTGTGTAGTGAAATGCTGAAGCATGGGGGAGAGATAGTAGTAGAATGGACGTGGAAGATGAGCAGATTAGCCTGGGAGGAAGGTAGAGTCCCGGATGATTGGAAGTCAGGTATAATTATTCCCTTGCACAAAGGGAAAGGGGAAAAAGAAGTGTGTGGTAATCATAGGGGCATTTGACTTCTTAGTGTAATAGGAAAAGTATACGGTAGGATACTTATTGATAGAGTTAGGGAAATAGAGGAATTAGTTGGAGAAGAACAGGGAGGCTTTATGAAGGGAAGAGGTTGTGTGGATCAGATATTCATTCTTAGATCTTTAGTGGAAAATTGCCTGGAGAAGGGAAAGAAGTTGAATGCGGCCTTCATGGATTTGGAGAAAGCATATGACAGGGTGGATAGACAAGGATTGTGGAAAGTATTACGAATATATGGAGAAGATGGGAAGTTGTTGAATGCTGTGAAGAGTATGTATGAGGGTGCTAAGGCTGCAGTGTGTGTGGATAGCGAACTGAGTGAGTTTTTCTATTTGATGGTGGGGTTGAAACAGGGATTTGTCATGTCTTCATGTTTGTACAATCTGTATATGGATGGCAGTGGATGTTGGAGTAGCCCTAATGAGGGAGGGCAGTGTTTGGAAACTCCCTGTACTGTTGTTTGCTGATGATACTGCATTGTTAAGTGAAGACAAAGGGAAGCTGCAAGGCTTGGTGGATGAGTTTGGGAAAGTGTGTAAGAAACAGAATTTAAAAGTGAATGTAGGGAAGAGTAAAGTTATGGTCTTCGAGAGAGAAGTCAGTGCCTGTACAATGAGGTTGGATGATCAGGAAATGAAAAATGTGAGTATGTTTAAGCACTTGGGTAGTGTGATGAGTAAGGATGGAAGTTTGTAGGCTGAAGTGCTTGAAAGGGTACAACAAGGAAGAAAGGTTGCTGGTTCCTTGAAAGCAGTGATAAGAAACAGGGAAGTGAGCATGGAAGTGAAAAAAAGTTATTACATGACAGTATTGTGATACCAACTCTGACGTATGGAAGTGAAGCTTGGACCTTGTTGGAGGGACACAATTCAAGAGCGCCAGCAGTGGAAATGAGTTATTTGAGAGGAGTCTGTGGAGTCACATGGGGAGACTGACTGTCAAATAAGGATTTGAAGGAGTGTTGTGGTGTGGATGTGGATGTGATAGGAAGCATTAGGAGAAACACACTGTGGTAGTTTGGTCATGTGGAAAGGATGGAGAGCAAGAGACTGACGAGGAAAGTGTATGTGAGTGAGATGAAGGGGAAGAGAGGGAGGGGAAGGCCAGATGAGATGGAGGGATGGAGCAGAGAGGTATATGAGAGAGGGATGTGTGAATTGAGAGCAGGGCAGTGAAATGGCAGGGGACAGGGTGATGTGGAGTTGATTTGTTTGTGGCCACCCAGTATAAGGGATTAAGACGTCTGGCAAAAGATAGATAGATAGACATTTAAAGTCGTGAAGTTACACCTGTTAGAGCTGTTTAGGGAGTTCTGTATGCATCCCCCTCTTTTTCCATGGAGGACAACAATCTATCCATCTATTGCCAGACGCCTCAATCCCGAAAGGGGTTGGCACAAACAAATCGCCTCCATGCCGCCCTGTCACCCGCCATTTCACTGCCCTACTCCCAGCATACACACCCCTCTCTCATATACCTCTCCACGCCATCCCTCCATCTCATCCTTGGCCTCCCCCTCCCTCTCCCCCACCTCCACTTCACTCACATACACTCTCCCCGTCACTCTTCCACTCTCCATCCTATCCACATGGCCAAACCACCTCAATATGTTTCTCCTAACTCTTCCTATCCCATCCACATCATATATATATATATATATTTTATGTGTCCGACTCTGGGCGTAGGCTACACAGCCTGCACTCAAGGCCCAGTAGTCCTCCTACATACCATGCACCTCTACATGTCACCACTTCGGCGTTAACACCCACCGTCCATATTGAGTACATGCTAGGGCTGTCACATACAGGACTGATGTATTGGTATTAACGGGGGTATTTTTACGACATGTCGGCGGGTCATCTGGTAGATCGGTAAAGTCTGTTTTTTTATGATATATATATATATATATATATATATATATATATATATATATATATATATATATATATATATATATATATATATATATATATATATATATACACAAATCTATTTATCTATACTGTATATATATATATATATATATATATATATATATATATATATATATACAAATCTATTTATCTATCTATCTATCTATCTATCTATCTATCTATCTATCTATATATATATATATATATATATATATATATACTTCTATGATGGAACACATTCAATCCATTTCTCCTTTCTCTGAAACCTCCATTCTATGAGATTTCAGTGTTCACCACCACCTTTGGCTCTCCTCTCCTTTCACTGATTCCACCTGGTGAACAAGCCTTCATCTTTTGTTTCCTTTATGACCTGCAGCAGCTTGTACAGCACCCTACCCGTATCCCTGACTGCTTTTATGAGAGCTCCAACATACTTGACCTCTTCCTTACAACTAATCCTTCTGCTTACACTGTTAATCTTTTCTCTCCGTTGGACTCCTCCGATCACAACCTTATTACCTTAACCTGTCCTATCACTCCGGTACGGCCTGTGGATCCTCTAAAGAAACATTAACTGTGGCACTTTGGAGCTGTGGACTGGGAGGCCCTCAGGCAGAACTTCTTTGATTTTCCCTGGAATGATTGCTTCTTGGCTGGGAGCCATCTAAGTGTGACTTGCACATCATGGAGGTTACTCTCTCGGGCATGGAAGCATACATTCCTTTCTCATATCCTTTGACTAATACAAGAAAGCCTTGGTTTAATCAAGCTCTTGTCAGGTCACTCTGCTCAGACATCTCCTGTGATAGTGTTGTGCTAGTGACCTGTGATATTGTTGTGCTAGTGACCTGCGACACTGTTGTGCTAGTGACCTGTGATAGAGTTGTGCTAGTGAGTATTGACTTGTGATGGTGTTGTGCTAGTGACCTGTGATACGCCTATGTGAATTTGTGCGCGATGGCTTCCTGTACGGAGAGTTGTGTCCCCGCTGCAAGTTTCGAGAGGGAGTACCTTGAATTAAAGGAAGAATTTCTCGAACTGAAGCGGGAGGTATAGGTTCTTCGGCAGAAGTCACAAATGAGGGAATTGTTGGAGGAGATGTTGGAGGAGTGAAAGAAAAAGGCTATATGTTGGACACTTGTTCACAATGGTGCAACGAAGTTCACCCTTAAGAAGCAAGCCGAAATATAGACCAGTCATGCATTCGACGCACTAAGGGACGAATGTGAAGGGAAGGCAGAGAGGAAAGAAGAGGAAAAGGACGGTGAGAGAACTCCCCATACAGGTAAGTAGTAAGAACAAGAAAGGTATGAAAAATGTTGTCATTGTTGGAGACTCCCAGGTGAGATATCTTTACGGAGCCATGCATACTCCACTCACTAAACATGTGTGTCTTCCAGGGGCCAGGGTAGGTAATGTGACAGAAAAGATTTCAAATATCGTGAAGGACTGTGGAGACAAACCCACTGTGTGCCTCAGTGCAGGAGGCAATGATATTAGTAGGAGTAAGAGTGAGGTACCATGGCAGCAGTACAAGTTGATGTTAGAGAAGGTTAGGGAGAGGGAAGGGACCCCTGTAGTATTCTGTGTTCTGCCTAGAAGGTGGGTTTGGAGGGAATGGTTGACCAGGGCAATAGGTTTTAATTGCCGCCTAGAAAGGTATTGCAAAGATGATGCAACATCTTTCATAGACAGCTGGGACCGGTTTTATGGACGGAGTGTCATGTATAGTTAGGATGGGACTCATCTTAACAGGCAGGGAGTTACTGTTTTAGCTGGAATGATAGATAGGGATTTTTTTTTTTTTCCGAGGTTGAGAAGTAGATATACAGGAAGTTACATCAACTACACTCAGAAATTATTATTACCATGTTTGGATAGATGCATCAAGACTTGCAAAAGTAAGAACAACAGTTTAACCATTAGTGAAGACACATCCACTCAGGCACCTCAAATTGAGCAGGCGATGATAGATGATAGAACAAGCGACGATAGAGGGGCGATAAGTGATAGTACAAAAAAAAATTTATATTAGCAAAGTAAAGAGTTCCCCAGTTAGTAAGAAAACAAAAAATAGGAAGTCCCAAGGTTGAGGCATAACTAATCATAATAACCTGAAAGTGTACTACACAAACAGCCGGAGTTTACGTAATAAAATGGATGAACTGAGGGCTTTGATTTGTACAGAGAAAATAGACATTGCCGTTATTAATGAAACTTGGATGAATACAGACACTCGAGAAGTTTTAGCTGAATATCAGATAGAGGACTATAATATTTTTGTGTCAAACTGTATGGCAAGAAAGGGGGGCAGGGTAGCTATTTATGTAAAGGATTCATTAAACTGTTACAATAAAGCAGACATTAAGGTAAATAGGGACTTCAAAAGTGTCTGGGTTGAAATTAGCAACAATAGGGAGAAATTAGTCTTAGGAGCTATTCACAGATCTAAATTAAGCAGCGCAGATAGTACTGTAAATACCTTTGGGAGGAAATTAGGAAAGCATCACAGTCCAGCTTAGTAAAAATTGTAGGGGACCTTAATCTGCCAAGGATAGATTGGCGAAATCAGACAGGGGATGCAGAGTCGAATTTCTAGAGGTAGTACAGGATAATTTCCTTTATCAGTATATCATTCATTTAGCTAATGAAGAAAATGCCATTGGTGATATAGAGGTTGGTGGACGACTTGGTAATAGCGATCATGAAGAAATTAAGTTCAAATTTACATGGGATGTCTGTTCCATTGAGAATACCTCCACCATTTCTAATTCTCGTCTAGGGATTTCTCTTAGAATATGAAGCTTCCATAATGTGGTTTGAAATCTAATGGTTAGAATATGAAGCTTCCATAATGTGGTTTGAAATCTGATGGTTCGAAACCAAGTGCTGGTGTTCATTGTTTACTTGTTTTGTGATGGTAGGCACGAGTTCAGTTGCTGCTGTACCATAGCCCAATAGACATACCATCTTACAAGGTCTTTCACTATGCCTTACAATCCTGAAGAATATCTTAACAACCGAATAATATAACGATTTCGATGGAATATAGAGCTTATTTTAGAACGGTGTTCCATAGGGAGAACAGCTATTTTAGGGAGTGCCAGGTAAGTGGGGAATCCCAGGTCATAGGTGAGGGGCAGAAAACAGATGGGAATGTGCGCCAGGTCTCTGGGGAAGGTGAGGTCATAGGTGGGAATGTAGTAGAGATGACGAGGATTAATTCAGGTCCAGTACCAAGCAGCCGTTTGGCCAGTGAGAAATATAACGAGTTAGTAAATATAATACTCGGAGGCCAAGATAGATATATCCCTTCAAAACCGTTTAGAACGAATAATTCAGAACCAAGATGGTTAAACAACAGATTAAAATCTCTCATAGGCCAAAGGAAAGGAATATATAGAAAAATAAAACGTGGAGAGAAACACTTACGCAAGAGTTACGGGATTTTGAATAGAGAGGTAAAGAGGGGGACACGGAAAGCAAAGAGAAATTATAACATAAACCCCTTAACCGCGGGGATGTCGGGAGAGAGCTGTGCCCGTCCCGCATGGATAATCGTGCTCCAACTTGACTTTTTAAAAATATTTGCCCAAAATCAGTTATTAGTCCTAGAATATTATAATTACATATGCATATGACACATACTTTCAACTTCCTCCTTGTGGAGGCTTCTGAAGTTAGGTAATGAAGTCTCCACTTTACACTTCCTGATACCCCGTAATATGGTTACCACTGCCTGATATTATCACTACAAACACTATTCTATGAATTTCAAGTAGTTTGGAATCCATATAAAAAAAAAAATGTGAAAGCAATGTAAATTACTAGCGAGTATGAGCTTTCCACCCGCGCTCGTTCCCCGCTGGTATTCTGAGCCGGAGCTGTCATTTATTGTTCATAAACACACTCACACTTTATATTCCTAGTACTTTATACACTTATTTATATATAGGCCTACAATATTTATCCATAAGTTTCCTGCAGTACTAGTAGTTTATTTTCACTCCAGACATTCACTTTCTCGTTCAGTAAACTAGTGTAGAGAGTGAAGCTTTCACTTTCATTTTCATTATTCCAAGTATTTATACTCATATTCTTATATTACTAATTGTTTACATTTCTATTTACATTTTCTATTTTATTTACATTATTTACATTTGTTTTATTTACACTATGTTATGCACTATCACTTGCAGTAACTTATAAAACTATTTTCCAATGTACAATTATTTTTACATTCATTGCTTTCACTTACTATTTACACATTACTTACATTTCCACTTGCACTGTTTTAGAACATGGGACACAGAAGCACTCGTACTGGGGGTTTCCATCACCATTTCCTCCACTGCCTCATCCCACGAGTCACCAGAAAGATCATAGTCACTGTCCATTATAATCATTGATATATCAGCCATTTCACGTTAGGGATAGAGGTTACAGGGTCCTTTGCAGTGGGCTCAGAAGCGACGGAAGTGGACGGGCGCGAATCAGACATGGTTTCACCTCGAAAGTTGACAGTAAACTGAATTATGTGGCGTATATCGGCAGGGAAGGGTTGACAATGTCTGTGTGGTGACAGCTGCTAATTTATATGCCATGAAATGATTGGCAGGAAATCTAGACAATACATAATAAATTAGGTAGTTCCAGGTGAATGTAAATATCACTTACGCTTCTCCTTTCCTTTCTTATATATATTTTTATTACGAGAATAGGTCATACGGCATATTTCAAGGGGAAATAAACGGGGAAAATTAGCGAACGAGTGCACTTGTGGTGTTGCCAGGTGATAATTAGCCCAATCCAGATGTATGGCAGTATCAGTTACCTTTTCTCTTTCTTTTATATATTATTATGTATAAGAATAGGGCATAGGGCACATTTCAATGGATAAAATGAGTGGAAAAATCCGTCCAGGATTTGCGTAGCGCAGCGCAGCTTGGCAGGCAGGAGGAGAGGGTAATGGAGGGGAGGTAAGGAGGAGACGAAAGGACGGGGGAAAAATGGCTCAATTGTCAACAATGGATAGGAGTACAGGTGATATTAGCAGCACTGACTATAGCTGGCCACTGGTAGTACTGATAGATGCTACAAGCCACCATTTAAAAGCCTGGGCGAATTCAAAATAACACAGAAGCACAAAAGTGACGCCCCGCAGTATGATCCCTTGCACCCGAGCATCATGCAAGTGACGCCCAGCGGTTAAGGGGTTAAGGTTGCTAGTGAATCGAAAGAAAACCCCAAGGGTTTTTATCAAACGTACCGTACAAAAAATAAAGAGTGGATAGGACCGCTCAGAACAGAATCAGATGACATTACTAGTGAAGATAAAGAAATGTGCTCCATCCTAAATAATTACTTCATATCAGTATTCACCAAGGAAAATCTAGAGCTTGTCCCTTAAGCAGCAAATATTTACGATGATAACACGGAAAATATTCTTACTATGATAGCCATTAGTAAGGAGGATGTATTGAAAGAAATTAATAAGTTAAAACCTCAAAAATCGCCAGGTTCGGACGATATATATGCAAAAATTGTAAAAGAAACCAAAGAAGAATTATGTCATCCACTTTTAACGTTATTTAATGACTCTTTAGTTTCAGGAGAAGTTCCAGAGGTATGAAAGACCGCAAACGTAGTATCCATTTTTAAAAAGGGAGATAAATCAGCGGTGTTGATTTATCGTCTGATAAGTCTAACGTCAATAGTAGCAAAATGTTAGAGTCAATCTTGGCAAATAAGATTAAAGAACACTTAGAAATATTTAATCTTATAAACGAAAGTCAGCACGGATTCAGGCAAGGACGATCCTGCCTCACAAACTTGTTGTCATTCTTCTCGGAGGTTTATGAGGCAGTAGATAGCGATATGGCTTATGATGTTATTTATCTGGATTTTATTAAAGCTTTCGACAGGGTCCCACACGAAAGGTTCGTTAGAAAGGTTTGAGCACACGGTATAGACAGCGATATCTTAAAATGGATAGAATCCTGGGTGAAATGACGAAAGCAGAGAGTATTAATAATTGGAACTAAGTCGGGCTGGGGATTAGTAACTAGCGGTGTACCACAAGGTTCAGTACTTGGTCTCTTACTATTTATTATATATATATAAATTATCTAGACTTAGGAATCACTAGCAGTATCAACAAATTTGCCGATGATTCAAAAATAGGGCGTATCATTAACTCGACTGACGATTGCCATAACTTACAGAAGGACCTCGACTTATTGTCCAAATGGTCTAAACTTGGCAAATGAAATTTAACGTTGAAAACTGTAAAGTACTTAACGTAGGCAAGACCACTGGAGATACTAAATATAGCTAGGATAACAAACAAATTAGCAAATTGGAATGCGAGAGAGATCTATGAGTTATGATTAATAACGACCTCAAACCAAGGCAACAGTGCATTAATGTGAGAAATAAAGCAAATAGGGTCCTAGGATTTATTTCAAGAAGCGTGAGCAAAAGGTCATCAAAAGTAATACTGCGACTTTATCTAGTATTAGTAAGGCCACACTTTGACTACGCAGTACAATTTTGGTGTCCTTACTATAGAATGGATATTAACTCATTAGAAAACGTACAGAGAAGAATGACAAAAATGATACATGATGTTCGGAACCTCTAATATGAAGACAGACTGAAAAGACTAAAGGCCCGACGGGCACTGGCCGCTGAGTGTAATTCTCTCGCTTTTTAACAGTGTTACCAGATCAACCAGTCCCCGGTAGGCGCACCTCTGAGTTGGACCAGACGGCAGAGTGCAGTCAGAGCTGTGGTGATTATCAGGCAATGTCGGGCAGTGGCCTACACTTGGTGCTCTGCATAACTGAGTGCAGTACGACAATATGGGAAGTAAGAATTGTCGCAGGACAATTAAAGCTAAACGTATAGCTCTGTGTACTATAATTATTGCTATGTGCATGAAGAAAAAGGACAGTAGACAACAACGGCCAGGAGCATTTCGAGGGTTTGCCCGTGTTTCCTCGTTTATGACATCATCTACTCTCATGGCCGCCACCCACCCACAAACTTGGTAACAGTGTTTGCCCGTCGTGCATTTGCCTCTCGTGTGGAAGGGCCTTAAGTCTGCATTCACACTCACTAGAGAGGCGTAGAGTAAGGGGAGACTTAACTGAGGTATTTAAGTGGATGAAGGGTATAAATAAGGGGGATATTAGCAAGGTACTTAAAATCAGCATACAGGATAGAACTAGATGTAATGGTTTCAAACAAGAAAAATTCCGTTTCAATTAGGAAATAGGTAGAAATTTGTTTAGTAATAGAGTAGTAGACGAATGGGATAAGCTACCTAGTAAAGTAATTGCTGCCTCTTCCATTGAGAGTTTCAACCATAGGCTAGATATGCATAATGACAAATAAGGGGTGGGTATAGCAAAAAAAATCTTATAAACAATACTAATTCATAATGAAGAAAGAACCTGTATTTCATACTTTTTCCTAATTCATACCTTTTCCTTTTCAGGTTACACGATGGTAGTCTCTATTCTCCTTTCACACTTTCCCATAAAATGTCCACGCCAGTTTTTCTATACTGCGTGGTGTTCTTTCTGACTTTTTCCTGCCAGCTTCGGCTGGAGGGTTTCGAGGGCAGGGGTAAACCTTCTTCTTTGCTGTCCTTATCTCATTCTAGTAGTTCAGTTACTCTTCTAGAAGCTGCCTAGCATGGACCAACTGGCCGACTGCAGTTATCCTCTCTTCTTCTGTTCTTATGTTCTTAATGCTGTCCGCAACAAGGAGAGGGCCTGAAAAAGGTACCAGAGCCAACCCATCCGTGAATTACATGTTTTTTATGTTTCTGCCCGGAATCATGCTAAGACTGTTCTTTTCTCTGCTTAAAGTAATTTCATCCACACTAAATGCTCTCAACTCTCCAACTCGAATTCTTCCCGCTCCTTCTGGCACCTTGCCAAAAACCTTTCTAACAACTTTACCTCATCATCCTTTCCTCCTCTTTTCTGCTCTGATGGCTCTGTAGTTATTTCTTCTACTGATAAAGCAGATCTCTTGGCTCAGACTTTCTCCTCCAATTCCTACTTAGACGATTCCAGTGCTGTTCTTCCATCACTTCCTGACATTATAATTTCTTCAGCTGATGTATTTTCTGCCATCACAGGCCTCAATACTAACAAGGCATATGGGCCTGATCCCGTTGTCCTCAAGAACTGTGCTTCTGTGCTTACACCCTGCCTAGGTAAAGTCTTTAGCCATTGTCTTTCAACTTGTACCTTTCCTTCTTGCTGGAAATTTGCTCTCATTCAGCCAGTCCCAAAGAAGGATGACCGTTCCCAACCCTCAAACTATCGTCCAATTGCTTTAACATCCTGTATCTCAAAAGTTTTCGATTCTATTCTTAACAGAAAAATATTAAGGCATCTTTCCTATCACAAACTTCTTTCTGATCATCAATATGGGTTCCATCAGGAAGGCTCCACTAGTGATCTTCTCACCTAACTTTCAGCCTCCTGGCCTTCCTCCTTTTCGGACTTTGGTGAAATCTTTGCCATTGCACTTGACATCTCAAAATCATTCCATCGAGTGCAGCATGAATCTTTAATTTCCAAACTGCCTTCTCTCAGTTTCTGTCCTTGTATCTTTGACTTCATCTATAGCTTCCTTTCTGGTCGTTCTATAGTTGCTGTTGTAAACGGACATCGTTCTTCTCCTAGATCTATCAACAGTGGTGTTCCTCAGGGCTCTGTCCTATCAGCAACTCTCTTCCTTTTATTCATCAATGATCTAAGCTGTACATCTAACCCTATCCACTTGTACGCTGATGATCCACCCTTCACCTTTCCATTCGGTTTCCGTAACGTCCATCTCAGCAGTTACTTCAACAAACAAGGGATGAGGCTATGGCACACCTAATGTCTGACTTTGCTCGTATCTCTGACTGAGGTAAATATAGTCTTGTTGTTTTTAATGAATCAAAGACTCGGTTTTTACACTCATCAACCGGACAAATTGTTCCACAGGTATACCCACTAATGTTTAATAATATCCAGCTCAGTCCTGCACCATCCTTAAATATGCTTGGTGTTTCGTTCACTCTGGACTTATCTTGGAAAGATCATATTGCATCTCTTATAAAATCTACGTCCAAGAGATTAGGTGTGCTATCCAGACTCCGTACCTTCTTTACCCCTGTACAGTTGTTGACTTTATACACAGGTTTTATTCACCCCTGTGTAGCGTAAAACTCTCACATGTGGGGAGGCCCCCCACATACAGCTCTTTTCAATTTGTTCATTGCTTCCACAACTTCCATCCTACTGATTTCTTCCTCTCTTCTCACAACCTGCCTTCTCCCAGCCATTCCTCAGCCACTTATACTTGCATTACTTTCATTCTCTATGTTCCACAATTTCTCAAAGTGTTCTCTCCATACAATGAATGGATGAGAAATAGGGGCGTCGAAGAAGTTGAGAGGCGGAAGAGAGAGTTATATGTAGAAAGAAAGAGAGAGGTGAAAAGATTAGTAAGAGAGAGTAAGAAGAGAGTGGATGAGGAATTTGGAAGGAACTTGAGTGTAAAGTGGAGGGAATGTAAGAAAGTGTTCTGGAAAGAGGTGAAAAGAGTAAGACAGGGTGGAAGTGAAGTTAGCAGGGGAGTGAAAGATAAAAATGGTAAATTACTAGTGGAGAAGGGAGATACAAGTGAGCAGATGGAGAGAACACTTTAAGGAATTGTTGAACATAGAGGATGGAAGTAATGCGAGTATAATTGGCTGGGGAATGGCTGGGAGGAGAAGGGAGGTGAGAAGACAGGAAGAAATCAGTAGGACAGAAGTTGTGGAAACAATGAAGAAAGTTAAATTGGGGAAAGCCCCAGGAATTGATGGAGTGTGTGGTGAAATGCTGCAGTATGGGGGAGAGATAGTAATAGAATGGATGTGGAAAATGTGCATATTGGCCTGGGAGGAAGGTAGAGTCCCAGAGGATTGGAAGTCAGGTATAATTATTCCCTTATACAAAGGAAAAAGGGAAAAAGAAGTGTGTGGTAATCATAGGGGCATCTGTCTTCTTAGTATAATAGGAAAAGTGTATGGTAGGATACTTATTGACAGAGTTAGAGAAAGAACAGAGATATTAGTTGAAGAACAGGGAGGCTTTAGGAAGGGAAGAGGTTGTGTAGATCAGATATTCATTCTTAGATCTTTAGTGGAAAAGTTTCTAGAGAAGAGAAAGAAGTTGTATGCAGCTTTCATGGATTTGGAGAAAGCATATGACAGAGTGGATAGACAAGGATTGTGGAAAGTATTAAGAATATATGGAGTAGATGGGAAGTTGTTGAATGCTGTGAAGAGTATGTATGAGGGTGTTAAGGCTGCAGTGCGTGTGGATAGTGAACTGAGTGAATTTTTTTCTTTGAATGTTGGGTTGAAACAGGGATGCGTCATGTCTCCATGGTTGTTCGATCTGTACATGGATGGGGTAATAAAAGAGGTACAAGGTAGGGTAGTGGATGTTGGAGTGGCCCTGGTGAGAGAGGGAAATGTTTGGAAACTCCCTGTACTGTTGTTTGCAGATGATACTGTGTTGTTGAGTGAAGACGAAGGAGAGCTGCAAGGCTTGGTGGATGAGTTTGGGAGAGTGTGTAAGAAATGGAATCTAAAGGTGAATGTAGGGAAGAGTAAAGTGATGGTCTTTGAGAGAGGTGAAGTCAGTAAATGTACAGTGAGGTTGGATGGTTAGGAATTGGAAAATGTGAGTACGTTTAAGTACTTGGGTAGTGTGATGAGTAAGGATGGAGGTTTGGAGAGTGAAGTGCTTGAAAGGGTACAGCAGGAAAGAAAGGTTGCTGGTTCCTTGAAAGCAGTGATAAGAAGCAGGGAAGTGAGCGTGGAAGTGAAAAAGTTACTACATAACAGTATTGTGATACCAATTCCAACGTATGGAAGTGAAGCTTGGACGTTACTGGAAGGACACAAGTCAAGAGTGAGAGCAATGGAAATGAGTTATTTAAGAGGAGCCTATGGAGTCACATGGAGAGACAGGCTGACAAATGAGAATATAAAGGAGCATAGTGGTGTGGATGTGGATGTGATAAGAAGCATTAGGAGGAATATTCTGAGGTGGTTAGCCCATGTGGAGAGGATGGAGGGTGAAAGATTGACGAAGAGAGTGTGTGTGAGTGAGGTGGAGGGGGAAAGAGGGAGGAGGAGGCCGAGGATGAGATAGAGGGATGGGGTGAAGAGATATATGAGAGGGGGGGGGTGAGCTGGGAGCGGGGCAGTGAAATGGCGGGGGACAGGGCGACGTGGAGGCGATTTGTTTGTGGCCACCCCGAATGGGATTGAGTCATCTAGCAATAAATAGATAGTTCTCTCCATCTGCCCACTTTTTCTCCCTTCTCCATTAGTAATCTATCATTTTTATTTTTCACTCCCCAACTAATTTCTTTGGTACTCAGTCTCTCTTTACCTCTTTCCAGAACATTTTCTTACATTCCTCCCACTTAACACTCAAATTTCTTCCAAGTTCCTCATGCACTGTCTTCTTACTCTCTCTTACTAATCTTTTCACCTCTCTCTTCCTCTCTATCTATAACTCTCTCTTCCGTCTCTGTACTTCTTCGACACCCATATTTCTCATCCATTCACTATATCCTTTCTTCTTTTGTGCCACAGCCCCTCTCACCTCATTCCACCATGCTGTTCCCTGCACCCCCTTTCGTCTTCTGTTCACCCCATACACCACCTCACAAACTGCACAGATTTCTTCTGTGAATATCTTGCACACACCTTCCATGTCCCCCGTCTGCTCCAAAGTATATTTACCCAATCGCCTCTCCACTTCCCTCTCATATACTGCCTTTTTTCCATCCGCTTGTAACTTTTCCACCCTCCTTGTATGAACTACTTCCTCCTGTACTTCCCTTCTTCTATTTCTCCAGTTCGTTTGGACTTTGACTCTGACCACCACTAAGTGGTGCTTCGAAAGTCCACTCCCCCTACTTCTGTACTGTATACTCTTGTATCCACTAAACACCTCATCCTTTCATCCACACACACATAATCAATCATTTCTTTCCATTCATTCAGTTCGCCACCCACCCTTCTCATCACTCACCGTGTATGCATAAGGATCATCTTGAGCCTAAAGAGGTTATCTATCACCAACTCCCTCCCGGCACAAATGTACACTATAGCACTGCCATTCTCATCCATCTCTGCAGTCACACCCCAATCACCAACTACTCCATCCATCATCACATTCACTACTTTTCCATTCATATCTCCATTCAAAAACACTCTCATTCCTTTCAAACTTTTCCATGCACAAATTTGTCCAGAACTCTTCTCTCACTCCGCTTGCACGATCTTGCGCTGGCGCATTCACGCACACAATTGCCCATATTTGTAGTCCAACGATCAGTCTTACTCACAGAATCCTTAAGCTAACTGATCCATGCTCTCTTATATTCTACCATCTATTTCTCACAGCAATACACACTCCTTCTTTTGCCCTCTCATTGTCGCCTACTCCCACGCACATACCCCATCCATACTCCCATTCCCTAACACTCTCACTTCCCCATTTAGTATCAGTTAATCCACATACATCCACTTTCGCACCCTTAAGCACCTGGACAATCTCTCTTTCACCTCGTCATTTGCACCCTTTACATTACATGTAACTCTCCGTACCATGTCCTTAGTTCGGTCCTTATTCGTCACCTTTTGGTCAGTCCTGGTCCGAGGCTTCTAATTCGTATTTATAGTTAGCTCTTTTCCGGGGAGGGACACTAACCCTCCGCCAACCCACTTATTGTCACGTAGGGAACACGTGTTGGTTGGTTGTAAGGTTACCACCCAGCATTGTAAATGCTTTTCTGGTTTACAGGAAAACATTTGGCTTGCCACTCAGTGAACTGTAGAACAGGGTATCACTACACTAAGTGGGTTGATGATCGGCTCCCACACCTACCACACACACACACACACATGTATATATATATATATATATATATATATATATATATATATATATATATATATATATATTACGTGTCCGACCCTGGACAAAGGCTTCAGGGCCTGTTTCTCAGGGGCAGTGATCTATTACAAGGCCCAGTAGTCCTACATCTACATATGTCCCCACTTCACCGCTAACACCCACCAACCATAACGAATACATGCTATGGCTGTGTCATACAGCACTGATGTACTGGAAATAGCGGGGGTATTTTTGCATGTCGGCGGGTCATCTGGTAGATCAGGAAAGTCTGCTTTTTTAGGAAATTCAAATACTTAAACTGTTCCCTGTCCTAGCCGGGATTTGATCCTGGGTTCATTAGGAATGCAGGCCGCCTCTCTACCGATTCAGCTACCGCTTCCCCCTCAAAATATATATATATATATATATATATATATATATATATATAATATATTTATATATATATATATATATATATATATATAATATATTTATATATATATACATATCTATCTATCTATCTAACTATCTATCTATCTATATATATACATCTATATATCTATATATATATATCTGTATCTATATATCTATATATATCTATATATCTATCTATATCTATCTATCTATCTATATATATATATATATATATATATAATATATATATATATATATATATATATATATATATATATATATATATATATATATACCTATCTATATCTATATATGTAGATATATATATATATACCTATCTATATCTATATATGTAGATATATATATATATATATATATATATATATATATATATATATATATATATATATATCTATCTATCTATATATATATATATATATATATATATATATATATATATATATATAGATATATATATACCTATCTATATCTATATATGTATATATATATATCTATATCTATATCTATATCTATCTATCTATCTATCTATCTATATCTATCTATCTATCTATCTATCTATCTATATATATATATATATATATATATATATATATATATATATATATATATATATATATATATATATATATAAAATGAAAAGGTCATGAGAGCGAAATAAAATGACGCATTACGATTGGATGGAAAGCTTTCGCTAACACAGAGACATTATGAAAAGTAGCTTGTCACTTTGTATGAAACGAAAAATATATAACGAATGTATAATTCCAACTATGACGTATGTTTATGAGACCTGGAAACTGACAATCGATGGAAAATAAATCAGTCAGTTCTAAGAAATTAATGGAGAGGTCAGTGTTGGGAATATCGTTAAGAGACAGAAAAAGATCAACTTTTGTGAGAAAGCATACGAAGTCAATACATTATGGATGTTATTAAAGAACAGAAATGGAGGTGGGCAGGCCATGTAGCAAGAATGAGGGATAACCGATGGAGCAAGAGATCGAATGACTGGACACCAAGAGATTTAAGCGTCGGAGAAAAAGGCCAGACGGGAGGTGGAGAGATGAGATACAGAAATTTGCAGGGAAAACTTGGCAAAGATTAACTCAGTCAAGGAATTCGTGGAGAAAGTTGGGGAAGGCCTTTGTTCAGAGTGGACTTGTAATGGATGATGATGATGATGATGATGATGATGAATCTATCTATCTATTGCCAGACGCCTTAATCCCGAATGGGGTGGCCACAAACAAATCGCCACCATTCCGCCCTGTCCCCCGCCATATCACTGTCCTGCTCCAAGCTCACATCCCCCTCTCTCATATACCTCTCCACTCCATTCCTCCATCTCATCCTTGGCCTCCCCCTCCCTCTCCCTCCCTCCACCTCACTCACATACACTCTCCTCCACAGTCTCTCGCTCTCCATCCTCTCCACATGTCCAAACCACCTCAGTGTGTTTCTCCTAACGCTCCCTATCACATCCACATCCATACCTCAACAATCCTTCACTTCCTCATGTGTCAGTCTGTTTCTCCACGTGACTCCACAGGCTCCTCTCAAATAACTCATTTCCACTTGCTCTCACTCTTGGCTTGTGTCCCTCCAACAACGTCCAAGCTTCACTTACATAGGTTAGAGTTGGTTTCACAATACTGTCATGCAGTAACTTTTTCACTTCCATGCTCGCTTCCCTGTTTCTTATCACTTGTTTCAGGGAAGCAGCAACCTGTCTTCTTTGTTGCACCCTATCAAGCACTTCACCCTCTAAACTTCCATCCTTACTCATCACACTACCCAAGTACTTAAACGCACTCACATTTTCCATTTCCTCCTCATCCAGCCTCACTGTACATTCAGTGACTTCATTTCTCTCGAAGACCATCACTTTACTCTTCCCAGCATTCACCTTTAGTTTCCGTTTCTTAAACACTCCCACAAACTCATTCACCAAAGCCTTACAGCTCCCCTTCGTCTTCATTCAACAACACAGTACCATGTGCAAACAACAGTACAAGGAGAGAGAGAGAGAGAGAGAAAAAAAAAAAATTACAAACTTCTTGTTTCTCTTGCATTTCAAGGCAGGCAAGTGATATAAAAGTGTATGAGGTCTGTTCAGAAATATCCGACCTTAGGTTCTTAAAGATTAAATAGGTAACCTATTGAGCTAGGATACTAATCCCTCTCCAAATAGGCCCTTTCTGACTTGACACACAGCCCACCATTCTTTCCATTGCCTGAAACATTTTTCAAAGTCAGTTTTCGGTACCTCCAGCAGGTGCTTCGTTGCATTCGGCATGATCTCTTCTCTCGTCTTAAATAGGGAACCATTTAGCGGAATTTTGAGCTTGGAGAATAACCAAGAGTCGCACGGAGCCATGGCTGGTGTGTAGGGAGGCTGCCGGACCTGCGGGATGTTGTACTTAGCCAAAAATTCCTGAGTCAGTTGAGAAGAATGGGGAGTGGGTGTTGTCATGGTTCAGTTTCCAACTTGCCACTTTCCAAAGGTCTGGTCTCTTCTGCGAACTGCGTCATGAAAGCAATGGATTACTTCAAAGTAGTAATGTTTGTTGGCAGTCCGACCTTCTGGTGCATATTCGTGATGCACAACACCACAGCAGACGAGAAAAAAAATGTCAACATGTGAGTCCATTTCACTTTGCCGCGGACATGTGCTTCTTTTGGCTGAGGAGACCCTGCATGCTTCCACTGGGATGGCTGTGCTTTGGTTTCTGGGTCTTACCTATGCACCCAAGTCTCATCTCCAGTGATAACAGTGTTCAGAAAGTCTGGATCGTGATTTGCACAATCCAACATGTCTTGAGCAACATTCATCCGAGAGAAGAGATCTTGACGAATGCGACGAAGCACCTGCAGGAGATAACGAAAACCGACGTTGAGAAAGGTTTCAGAGGTGGAAAGAATGCTGGGCTACGTGTGTCAAGTCAGAAGGGGCCTACTTTGAGGGGAATTAGTGTCCTAACTCAACAGGTTAGCTATTTATTTTTTTAGAGCCTAAAGTCGGATACTTTCTAAACAGACCTCGTATGTTTAGTGCGATTCCCCAACTCCTCTAGGTCTGAACTCGGGAACACAGTGCGTGAACATTTTCGAAGCATATATTTCTTAACATAAGCGAAAGGGAGAGTGGTGGGTGTGATAGGACTCCATATTATAAATACAATTAATTATAGAAAACATGATAGATAGATAGATAGATAGATAGACAGACAGACAGATAGAAGCAGCAAGTCAGAGGTATTGTGTCTGCGAGAATCGAGCAATGCTAAACATGCTTACACTATCTCAAGGAATGCTTTATAGGCACACGACAGCGCATAGTGACCATACACACACATACTCACACACAGGTTTCTAGAACATTCCAACCACAGTGTAACACACGTGACACGACCCCTGCTACACCAGAATTTAGGAAGCAGAGCACAGAAGAAAGTTAGCCAAAGAACCGACAGGTAGTAGGGAGAAGGAGCCTAGCAACATGGGCGAGAGAGAGAGAGAGACCGACAGGTAGTAGGGAGAAGGAGCTTAGCAACATGGGCGAGAGAGAGAGAGAGAGAGAGAGAGAGAGAGAGAGAGAGAGAGAGAGGTTAGCTCACGGGACTCTATACTTCACTCGTGCGTGAGAGACTTTGTTAATATTTCCAAGACAAATAAAAATAGTCCCATACTCATCTTTACCTCTCCTGTCATTGCATGACAAATGGGAATTAAGATTATCTACTTACAAAACTACTCTCGTATAACAACCGCTCGTCCACGAGTTTAATATATGTATAACTGATCTATAAAACATCACTACAACAAACTACAAAGTTGTTGTAAGAGGTGCCTGTGTATTGGGGTCATAGGGTGAAGGCAGACGAGCGGATGGAATGAAGAGATGAAGAGGCATTGGATTCCTCAACGCTTCATAGAAAACACATTTGTTGATAATATAGTGTTTCTCGAATCAAGTATTAGAACTTGCCTTGTTTTATGATACAGAGGCCTTTTTTTTTTTTTTTTTTTTTTTAAATAAAGACTACTATGGGAGAACTTACCAATTAGGCAATACACTGTTGATTTGGCATAGATCAGTGCTTAAGAGTTTAGTTTGGTGATGGATATTCAGTTAATGAATAAAACAATTCAAGCAAGGGATATTCAGTAAATGAATGAAAAATCTGTTGTTACCCAAAAATCTGCAGGCGCTAAGCTGAGGGGAAAAAAACAAAACAAAACATACTTTACAACATAGGACATTTAGGATGCGTTCACACTGAGGCCGGAGCCGAACATATTCTGACGCAAACTGTCCGATCGTGTAGGCCAGGATAAAATCTTTAAATACTGCGTCTCGTTTCACAGGTCATGTTCTGCACATACTGTTTATAACTGCCATGCGCGATATATTTTGCCAACGAGAAACTGAATTATCAGACAGTGAACCAATGAAATGAACATTCCTTTGTCCATTTTTTATCGCCGCCTACGTGATTGTACAGTCCGTCAGATGAGGAACTCTCTGGCCTCCGTGTGAATGCACCCTTTACCGGAATTATGCAGCTTGGTTAGAGGTATGAAGTCGTCTGGCGTTACCCAGAATAAAGCCTGAGTTTCACTGTCAGACGAGACGTTCTCCTGTGACAGATAAACTCGTCTGTTGTCAGCCAAAAGAGAATCCAGGTCTAACTCTGTTGAGCACGATATTTACCCGTAATGCGTAAATTCTTTTGTCAGAATCTGAAATAAAACCCATATCCAACCCTTTATCGGCCTGGCAACCTCCTCGTACAAGTTCTATTTTTTGCCATCAGACTGAGTTAAACCGTGAAGTTGCCATGCATAATGTAAGCAACAATGCCCCCCCCATCTCTCTCTCTCTCTCTCTCTCTCTCTCTCTCTCTCTGAGTGTGTGTGTGTGTGTGTGTGTGTGTGTGTGTGTGTGTAAAACAAAGTCATCCGGGTAATGGAGCCTGGTAAGTGGGTTGGTAGGTTGGTGGCCGGGTGGGTGGGTAGGTCGGTGCACGATGAAAGTTTGACAGGCAAGTTAGGTGGAGTGGGTGGACGAGGAAGGCGGGGTGGGGTTGTTTGGTTGGTTAAGTGGGTGAGGTTAATGGACTGGTTAAGTGGGTGAGGTTAATGGACTGGTTGTGTGGTGGGGTGTAATGGTATGGGGTGAGGTTGGTGGACTGTTTAAGTTGAATGGTTGGGGGACTACCTGCAGGACAAAGTAGAAGACGCGTTTATGTCGTCCTAATTCTGAGACATAATATACTGAGTAAGTCTGTGGGTATGTGCGTTGCTGGATGGGTGTGTAGGTGGATGGGCGGCCAGTGGGAAAAGAGGCCCGTGGGAATACGTCATTTGAGTGAATATCTCCAAGGTGGGAAAAGGTCAACGTGTGGACATAGGTCCACAGGCGATATTACTCGGGAATCTTGCTGAAGTAGGTATATGGGTTCACTGGGTTACAATAGAACCATAATGCAAAACGTCCATTGGTTAAGAAGTGTATGTATGAAGTGTACACTTGTCAGTGGGAGTTAAATGTCCTCGTGGAAAAATAGACCCATGGGGAGAATAGGCTGTCAGTGGAAAGGGTATCCATGGTTGTTTAGGTCCATATAAGAAACCTAGATCCACGGAGAGATCCAAGGTCGGTGATGCAAACTGGTCCATGGGGAGTAATACATCAGTGAGGTAAAATACGTTCAATAGGGAAATTGTTTGATGAGAAAAGTAGATGCACTGGGAATAAAGTAATTAAAAAAGAATAAATCCATCGGGGAAAATGATCCAGGTGGAAAAGATATGTCCAGTGAAGAGACTGATTCCTGGGGTGAAAATATGATCATAGGGGAAACTAGACAACTGGAGGCGATGACCATGAGATGTAGTCGGAAACTGATTTACATGTTCTTTAACTGTAAAACATGTTAACTCTTTCACAATAATGAATGTTGTATAATTCATTATAGCTGCCACTGCATTATTTTATTATGCATAATGGACATAATTCATAGGAAAGAAACAACGAATGCGTATAAAACACAGACATTTCAACTTTGCCAACTAAGATGAAAAAACTGTCACGTGATAGCACAAATAAAAGATAATGTGTGCCAGTGTGTGCCGTTATCCACATTAAATCCCTAGAGCCCGGCCACAGATCTATGCCTTTACCTTCACACTTTAAATCAGTATATCACAAGACTTATTGTACAGTACCACATAAAAACAAATTATCCATTACAAAAACCAGTTGCTTTTTTACGCAAAGCACCCAAAGAAACCTCTATGTCATACTTCGTTATGAGTCCAATAAAGTAAGAGAATGTAAAATTGTCTTGAAGAAATATTGGGAGTAATCCGTCAGTACAATATAACAAATAATCCTACTCCTCTTATACCCTACAAGTAAGCTCACGCGCCCCACTCCTTACCCAGACCATAATTCCAGCTCGTCACGCCCATATCCACACTCCTCCCACCATCCCAACCACCATCAACACTTGAAATGTTGGAGGATGATTCAAATTAAACGTTCAAACTACCCAAGCCACTAATTCAACACCCATTTCAATGGGGTAAATATTACTGCACTATCCCTGCCTTCCACCTAACACACAGATTGTTATGTATATTATTTTATTATTCACGTGAGTTTCTAAACCTGTCTTTGACGGTTTCAAGCTGCGACGCAGATTATTTGGTTAACATGTCAGAAGAAACGAGATCGGGAATGTCTGTATTGCCTGGTGTACATCCTTTTCTTATCACCTTCAACACAGAATGTAATGTCATTTGGCATATAATAGTTTTCGTCTAATAATTGGAATTATTATATCGGCAGTATATATCCCCACCCCATCATAGACAAATACTTAGAGGCTTTACATACAGAGTTTTAGGCCTGCCAGTATACATTAGAGTGAAAATGTCGTTATTACTTTACTACCATTACGTACTTAATTATCTGTCCTACATGCTATACATTATTTATAAAGACGGACAGAGACAGACAGACAGATAGGCAGAAACAGACATACATACATACAGAGAGACATACAAAAACAGACCAAAAAAAGACAGAGGCAGATAGACTCACACACACACACACACACACACACACACACACACACACACACACACACACACACACACACACTCAGAGAGAGAGAGAGAGAGAGAGAGAAAGGGGGTGGAGAGGGACAACTGCTTACACTACAGATGACAACATCGCGGATTAACTCAGTCTAACGGCAAAAAACAGTAGGCGACTCAATACAGGAAGGTTGCCAGGCCGATAAAGGGTTAGATATGGGTTTCTTTCAGGCTACCGACTCATGATTTTACGCGTTACGGGTAAATATCGTGGTCAACAGAGTTAAACCTGAATGAGTGAATGAATTGTGAAATATGCTAGCACCAAGCCTACAGGGGCTATGTGGAAGGACGATCAAATCAAATGCATAATACGCAGAGCAGAAAGAAAAGCAATAATATTACAAATAAAAAACGTGGGAGAGTTACCAAGAAGTAATGAGGGGCGGGGTAATAGCCTAATGAGAGGAAGGGAAAAGAAGAGAGACGGACGTGGAGTATGAACGGCAGTCGAGAAAAAGGTGTCGGATAGTCAGGGGGCAGCTACAACATGAACAAAGTGGCAGGGGGTCACCACTCATAAAGTGACCGTGAGTGAGGCGGGTGTGACCCAGGCGAAGGAGAGCAAGGACAGTCTCCCATCGACGATTGGGATGAGTGGAAATAGACCATGGAAGAACAGAAGGCTTAACGAGATGAAGTTTATTGGTGACCTGGGAGTCCCAAGAAGTTTGCCATAGGTCACGGAAGAGGTGAGTAAGAATAAAAAAAAACAAGAGCAGGAATGGGTCGAGGAGAAGACGTGCGAGACCGAGCAGCAGAACGGGCCAGCGAGTCGGCATATCCATTACCAGCAATTCCAACATTACCAGGGACCCAGCAAAATTGAATCGACTTCTTGCGCACAGAGAAACGGAAAAGCCATTCTTGAATTTGGGTGACAAGGGGATGAGGAGAAGAAGAGGCTACTACAGAAGAAAGTGAACTGTAAGAATTGGAGTATATAACAAAACAGGAAGAAGTGGAACGAAACAGAGATTTCAGAGCGAAAAGAATAGCATAAAGCTCCGCCGTAAGAACACCCGCAACAGAACGAAGAGAACTGGGAAAAGAAGACTCAGGGGAGACAGCAGCAACTCCAACCCCGCAAGGTGATCTGGAACCATTGGTAAAGATAGGAGTTACAGAAGAATGAAAGAGATATGTTCAAGAAAAAGGGAGCAGAACACGAAAGAAGAAAGAAGAAAGGGAGAACAATGGAGAAAAGAAGAACAGACCACTGAAGGACGTAAGAGCCAAATGGGGAAAGAAATTGGACGAAAAGGAAGAATGGGTAGAAAGATGATAGTAATAGACTGAAGAAGAGCAGGGACACCGAGGGAGGCAAGGAGGAGATGAGAGGCAGACTGAGAAGAATGACGGAATGAGGAAGCGATTTGTTGGAAGGAAACTGACAAACATGCATAAGACTTAACTGTAAGGAGAGACTGACGAGAGGAGAAGGAGGGAACACCCGATCTGATACAGAGGCTCTTGGCTGGGGTTGACCGAAAGGCACCTATGGCTAAGTGAAGACCAACATCATGAAGGGAATCAAATTTTGAAAGAGTACGGGCAGAGGCAGAAGAATAGACTTGATACCCATAATCGAGTTTAGAAAGAATTAGGAGAGTGCAGACAAAGAAGCGTGGTGCAATCAGAACCCCATGAAAGATGCGACAGTGTTTGTAATAAGTGACGGCGACGAAAGATGGAAGAAAGAAAGGGAAGGAACATGTGCATTCCAGTTTAACTGAGAGTCAAAGACATGACCCAGAAAAGTTGCAGAAGGCCGATAAGGGAGAGAGGTGTCATACAGGTAATGAGGCGGTTGAGGTATAGTACGGGAACGGTTAAACGACATTGCGTAAGACTTGGAGGTAGAGATATGAAAACAATGAGTGGTGGCCCAAGTGGAGGCTGCTATAATGGCAGACTGAATAAGGGATTGGAGATGGGGAAGATTCGAATCTGCGGCATATATAGCAAAATCATCTACATACAGAGAGGCGGAAACAGAGGGAAGCAGAGAAGAGACAAAACCATTAATTCCACTGAGAAAAAGAGTAGTATGAAGGACAGCCCTGGGGGATGCCTTCATGCCGGGGGAAGGCACAGGAAGATGGGCACTGAGGCGAATTGGAAGGTGCGGAGAGAAAGAAAATTTTGAAGAAAAACACCACGCCAAGGGAACAAAGACAATGGATAAAATGATAGTGCCACGTAGTATCATTTCCAAATAAATAAATAAATATAGCAATGACAGACCGGTGAAGAGAAAAAGCAGAACTGATAAAACACTCCAAACGAAGGAGAGGGTCTAAAGTGCTACGAGCTTTTCAATATCCAAACTGTAATGGGGAAAGAAGACAGCAGGATTCAAGGTGCCACATAAGTTGACAAATGATCATATGTTCAAGCAGTTTACATTAACAACTGATCAGAGCAATGGGAGGGTAGTCTTGAGGGAGACGACCTGCTTTACCAGGCTTAAGAAATGGTAGAATGACCGCCACACACCAAGCAGGAGGAATGAAAGGTTCAGACTAAATCCTACTGTTTTAAAAGGCCAAAAGAGAAAACAGGACACTGGGAGAGATGTTTCAACATACTGTAATGAATACCATCAAGACCTTCACTGGAATCATTACACAACTGAAGAGCGGACGACTCACGGAGAGAGAAAGGAACATCAATAGCCACCTTGGCAGATAAAGTAAAAGAAATTAGGACAGATTCTGAAAGAGATTTAATATGGTGAAAACTTAGGGAGGTGGGACCCTGTGCTTACAAGACTAAAATAACTACTTAAAGCTTCAGCAACCAAGGACGCATCAGCTACAGAATGATTACCTAAAGAAAGAACAGGGGCCTGAGGTGGGATATGCTTACCAGAGATTCTATGGTTATGAGACCAAAATGCTGCAATGTGAGTGTCCACCATGATGCCAGGAACAAAGGACGTCCAGCTGTGGCGAATGGCTCGACAGATAGTACGGCAGATGGCTGCAGATGCATGTTGAAATATTAAGAGACTATGGGTACAGTCCAGTGTAGATCGTTGATGATGGAACCTTTTCCAGGAAGCATGTTTAATATGGACGGCATGCTTGGATTCAGGAGTCCACCTCAGCAGAGTTTTAGCTGTGGGAGGTCAGTATTTCTAAGGATAGCAGTACGGGCAGCTCCTAAGACAAGGATCAAGCAGAAAGTAACTCGTGAGGAGAAGAAGAAAAGGAGGAAGGAGATAAAGAGGGGACTCTAGGAAAAGAAAAGATCCAGTTGGCAGCACAGAACTGTCAATGGAAAGGACAAGGAGCTGGACAGAGAGAAGTAAGGGAAAGCTCGATAGGAAAGTGGTCACCAAAAACTAGAGTCATCCAGAACTGACCAGTGAAAGTCAAGGGAAACAGAAGGAGTACAGAGACGGATCGATGCAGGAAAAGGAATGAGTGCGAAGTTCAAAGTGAGTAGGAGAGCCAGTACTGAACAGAAACAGATCAGACGAAAAAAAAACTGTTCAAAGAGCCGACCCCTGGGGTGACAACAGTCATCCAAAGGTTATGACATCAATTGAAGTCTCCAAGGAGGAGAATTGGAGGAGGAAGGGAAAGAAGTAAGGAAGAAAAAGCAGAAAAATCAAAAGGAATAGAAGGAAAGAAACAGAGAGATGAGAGTGTTACCCAGTGGCGAAGAAAAAGATGGACAGAAGCAGAAGGGATAGAAGAAGGAACAGAAAGGGGTTCAAAAAGGAATAGTGTTGCAGATAAGAAGAGCAGCAGAAGGAGGAGAAGTGAGAGAAGAAAAACCTGGAATAGAAACAGGGGAAGCACAGAGAAAAGTTTCTTGGAGAGCTACCAGCAGAGAATCAAGAACAGATATAAGGCATCATAACGGAGGATGATTGCATGCAAGACCATGTACTGTATATTACACTGTAGAAGGGCCAAGAGGAGAAACAAAAATTAAGACTGGGAAGAGGGTGGTGGACGCACGTGACAGTCACAGCGAGGGTGCCTGGGTGCCCGGGAGGCATAGGGAGATTGAGGATCGAAAGAATAGGAGAGGAGAAAAAAGAAACAGAAGTCACAGAGGGAGGAGGACAGACAGTTAGGGACAGGGGAAGGTTTAGAAGAAGGGGGAAGGGAAGAGGGAGGTGGATAGATGTCTACAGAAACAAGGAAGGACATGGAGGAAGTACGGTGAATATAGGAGGCAATATCTTGAATGGTCTCTGCATCAAAGGGAGATGAAACACGGCAGGGGGACACCGACGAGATGACCTGAGGGTGTTGACAGGTGGACGAGAGGGAGGATGAGTTATTGGGAGGAACAATGGAGTGTGAGGGATGTTTGTTAAGTTGGACAGGAGAACTTGGGGGGGAGAGACCAGGAATGTGAGATGGGGAAGTGCGAACACATTGACGTTTGTTTGCAAGACAAGAAGGTGATGAAGGAGACGACCGAGAAGATGCAGAGGCAGTTGGAGGCTGGGGAGAAGGCGAGGAACAAAGGAGATAGAGGGAGGAATCCAGGAGAGAAACAACAGCAGAGAAAGAATTAGAGACAGGGATGGAAGCTGAGACACTGAAGGAGCTGGAGACTGACAACACCACAGGAGGAGGATTGACTAGGCATGTGTATGTGTATGTAATGGTTGGATGGTGACCGAGGCTGCAAACTCTGCAAAGGGCCTCACGAAGGGAGAGGCTAGTTTTCCAGCTGATGCTAAACACTTCTGCCTCAAACAGATAAACAGGACATTGCCGGTAGGTGGCAGAATGGCTACCCTGACAGTTAGGGCAGCACCAAATTGGTGGAAGTAGGAAGTCCGAGGAAGTGTGACCAGCCAGTGCATAGTTGGTGCAGGCTGCAGATGATTGGAAATATTTGGCAGGGTGGCAAAAGTGCCAACAAGATGAGCACTGGTGAGATGAAAGAAACTGGCAAACCTGGAGAACAGTGCCCCCAGTGATGACCGTAGGGGGCAGATCACAAGAGGCAAGGACGAACTTAACAATATTGGCTGCCTCCTGTCAGCATCCAAGAGGAAGAATCTCATAACACTGAACTGAGCAAATAGGATGACGTTGCTCAGAGAGAATGAGCTCAGTATCATGAAAGCCCTCGGTGAAAGCTGGCTGGCTGAAGAACATTGATGATGGTAGACAGACTGTGCCACTGGAGGAATTAAGCTGGATGTCTGGGGACACAGAGATGGGTTGTCCTGAACTGTTGACCAGGGATGCCACCTTCTCGGCTTGGGCAGCATCATGGACTACAAGGAGGCGGGAGCCAATCGGATGGGCTGAGAAGGTGACATCCCGGGCTACTTGGCGTATTAGAGAGAGGTGGATCAAGAGGCCATCATCTGCGTCCATAATATTGATATTCCATCTGCGTCTGTGGGCCGAATAAAGAGGAACAGAGGAAGAGGGACCAGGCTGGGAAAGGGAGACAGAAGACACAGATGGAATAGACACGAGATGAAGGAGGAAGATAGGGGTGAAGAGTGACAATGGAAGAGGAATTGACTGAAGCAGACGTAACATAAGCTAAAGGAGTGGAAGACACAGATGGCGAGTGGGTGTAGTAGGTGGGGAGGAAGTCAAGGCCACGGTTAAAAGGGAGTCCACTCACCACTGAGCCCAATGAGGGGAGGCTGATGCTGGGTCAAAACTCATCCAACAGCCCTGGGGATAGTGGAAGAGATATACACAGACACTGCTTGGTGTGAGATGGCAGCACTGGACCAATACGGTGCCCACCAAACAGTGCCCGCTTGACCCTAGTCAAGGTTGACTCTGGCTAACACGAGGCTAGCCAATTTGCCCAGTGAACTACACTGGACCATCCGTCTTACCCCAACCCTTCCACCAAAGGAGCGTGTTGCCCACCACAGGGAACGCCATCCTGCCCCATGGTGGATTCAACTCCTAGATAAAGGGGCGCAGGGAATACACGGG
Organism: Coenobita brevimanus; assembly: GCF_032717465.1. NCBI lineage: Eukaryota > Metazoa > Arthropoda > Malacostraca > Decapoda > Coenobitidae > Coenobita > Coenobita brevimanus. The sequence continues at coordinate 27,386,992 of NC_137009.1, forward strand.
ACCCCATGCATGGCAAACACGTGGGAAGGCAACAGTCCCGCCTGAGATGACAAAAAGGGCGGGAACTAGTAACATCACCAGAAGGCCTCCACTGTCTGGCGATGATAGGAGAAAAGGAAGGAAGAAGCAATAGCAGAGGAAAAAGAGTCCCACAAAATTAGTTGAGGCAGCAACGGGGACCCAAGGAATGGGGGGAGGGCAGAGCAGAGACCCCTCCATTGCTCCCCCACACGTGAAGTTCTGATCGACGTCTCCAAAACCCCCACACGACAACACCGAGCGAGGAAATGAAGGGGAAGGGGTGGAGTTAAACTTGGATTCTTCTTTGGCTGACATCATACAAGTTTATCTACCACAGGAGAACATCTCGTTTGACACTGAAGCTTGAGTTTTATTCTACGTAATGCCAGCTGACTTTTCTTGTCACGTCTACAGCCATGCTGCATAATTAATGGTAAATACCCTGTGTTCTAAAGTAGTTTTTTTTCCCCTCTGTTTAGCACCAGCAGATTTTTGGGAAACACCAGATTATTTTACTCATTAATTACATATCTCTCATGAGACAGTGAACTAGATTACATTCTCAAGCACTGCTCTATGCTAAAACAACAGCAGATCTAATTCATAATTCCACCGATGGTAGTCCTTAACCCTTACACTGCGAGCTTGTTTCCCAATGTTTTGCGTGTCCCACGTGCATATTCGGGCTCCGACAGACTCTCAAAAAATATTTTGCCAAAAATCAGTTGTTAGTCCTAGAATATTAAAATTAAATATGCTTATGGCACATACCATCAGCTTTCTCCTGGGATGTTTGTTGAGCCTTCGTCGATTACCGTAGGACTTGTGGAGACCTCTGAAGTTGGGTAACGAAGTCTCCACTTTACACTTCCCGACAACCCGTAATATGATTACCACAGCCAGATATTATCACTATAAACACTATTCTATGATTATCAAGTAGTTTGGGATCCATACTCCAAAAAAAACCCACTGTGAAAGCAATGAAAATTACGAGCGCGTATGACCTTCCCACTTGCGCTAGTTCGCTGTTGGTATTCTGTCATTTATTATTCATCAAACCCCTCACACTTTATATTTCTGTTACTATATAACACTTATATATATCTGCAATCTTTATCCCTAAGTTTCCTTCTGTAGTATTAGTTTATTGTCACTGAAGTCATTCAATATTTCATTCAGTAAAATACGAAGAGAGCCACGGATTCACTTTCACTGTTATAACCTCAAGTATTTGTACTCATATTCTTATATTACTAATTGCTTACATTTCTATTTACATTTTCTATTGTATTTTCAATATTTACACTTCTGTTTTACTTACACTATGTTATTCACTGTCACTTGCAGTAACATAAAACTATATTACACTGTTCAGTCATATGTACTGTACATCCATTGCTTTCACTTGCTATTTACACTTTATTTACACATTATTTACACATTATTTTCACATTATTTTCCTTTCCCACTTGCACTTTTAGAACAGCTTCTGGCTGTGGTAATCAAAGAAGCAGGTAACACAGAGGGGAACCTGGCACTCAGCACACTGCCAAGAGGTGCGTTTGTGCTCAGGTGTGTGTCGGGTGTTATGTGCACACACCTGGCACCTGCGGATCGCAGCCTTCCTCTTGCTTGTGGCAGGCATTTGCACCAGTCTGTGCCGATCCATGTACGCCCTCTGCTCAAGTCTGTCGGGAAGTGTTACTGGATGGCGTCTTGGAGTTGCTGCTGTCAACCTACCATATCTTTCAAGCAGCTGCTGAACACAAGTCCTGGCGAACAACCTCAGGGAGAAGGACTTGGGTGGCTTGACCTTCATCTTGTACAGGATGAAGGCGTTCAGCATCGTCATGTCTATGAGATGCAGAAAAACTTTCCTGTACCACCTAGTATTCTTCCTGAGGCAGTCGATCTCTCCAATCATCATGTCAGACTTGTCCACCAGCCGCATGTTGATATTGTAGTCTAAGACAGCATCAGGTTTCCTCACAGGTTCGCCTGTCCTACGGTCGACCTTCCCACTGTCTGTCATTTCCCCATTGTGTACGGTGGTGAGCATGTGCACGACCTTCTTGTCATGCCAGCGTATTGCCAGCATCTTCTCAGACTTGCGTAGGTGCACGTCTACTTGCTGCGAGGTTCCTGCCTCTGGGAATTTAGGGAAGTGGGCACGATTACTCTTGACAGTGCCGCAGGAGCCGATGCCGTGCTCTGAAAGGTATTTGGCAAGTTTCGGTGCTGTATAATAGTTGTCTGTATACAGCACATGATTCCCACCAAAATACCTTTCAAGGAGCACTTTCAATACACAGCCTGAGAAGCCAAGGGGGTGTGTTTTATCAAGATCGACAGTGCTGGCTGAATAAACGACGAAGCCAAGGATGTACCCCGTCTTACAGTCACACAGTACAAAGAACTTTATTCCAAAGCGATGGCGTTTGCTTGGAATGTACTGCACAAACCTAAGACGTCCTCTGAACAAAACCAAGGATTCGTCAATGACAACCTTCTGAAAGGGGTGGAAGAAAGTCCTAAACTTATCCTTCATTCTGCTCAGAATCTCCCGGATCTTCCAGAGTGGGTCGGTTTGGGAAGGTACATCGTTGTCAGCAAAGTGCAGGTTTCCCATGATGTTCTGGAAGCGATCTCTGGCCATGTACTTATTGAAGGTGGGTGAGGGTAGTAAGAGGTCCATGGACCAGTATTCTTCCAACTCATGCTTCTTTGAGTGTGGCATGAGAAGCATGAGGGCGAAGAACACATACAGCTCCTGCACTCCCAGCATGGACCACTGTTACATCTTGGCTGCACCTGTACCACTTGCAGCACGTTGTGATTCATACCTGTTGGTCTCATCACATATGTGATGCATGACTTCGTCATCGAGGAAGGCTACAAGGAAGTCCACACACTCAGCATCCTCGTCAAGAGTGAAGGCAGGCTGTATTCCTGAGGAACTCTCGTCAAAATGGAGATGTTCAGGGACAAAATCGGACCCTTCTGTCCACACAAAGGCGTCCAGGATTCCCTGTTGTGGCGGTGTAGGGTGGGTGAGGGTGGAAGATGGCTGTGAGGCAGATTTATCAGGTTCAAGGACACTCGCACTGACCCTGGGTTGCCATACAGCACTAGCTGCCCTTACTCTACTGGCAACTCTACTTTTACTGGTCAGGGATTTACCTCTTCCTCTACGGCATGCCTTCACTGTTGATGATGGTGGTGACTCCGACGACGAAGACTCCAGAGAAAATTAAGCAGAAGAAGAGGAAGAAATGAGTGAAGTGGGGCTTGGGGAACGGGGAGGTGAATCACCTCGGGACTCATGGCAGGCTGGGTCATGCGGGCCATTGTTCCGGGTCTAACCCGCCACCTTTTCATTCCCTTCCCAAATTCCTTCCCTTGCTGCACTAATGGCTCCTTTCCCTTGGAGCTAGGGATAACTTGGGACACTGAAGCACTCGTACTAGTAGTTTCTGGCACGATTTCCTCACCCGGCTCATCACACGAATCTCCCGAAGGGTCATAATCACTATCCATCGTTACCATTAATAATTCAGCTAGTTCACGTTCCACTGCAGAGTCACTTAGTCCTTTCCTCCTTCCCCCATGAATTTTTCTGGGTGTAGAGGTCACGGGGCCCTTTGCAATGGGCGCAGAAGTGGCAGAAATGGCGGGGCGCGAGTGCAAGATGCTTTGACCACAGAGGAGGACAAGGAACTAAATGGTGCGGCTTATCTGAGAAGACAAGGGTTGACAGTGACAATGGGGCTGACAGCTGCTAACTTACATGCTAATAAATTGTTGGTAGAAAATCTCGGCAATACATAAAGAAATAGGTAGTTCCAGTTGAATGTAAATGTCACTTAGGCTTCTCCCTTCCTTTCTGACATATATTTTTATTACAGAAATAGATTACAAGGCATAATTCAAAGGGGAAATTATCGTGGGAATTTAGCGAATGAATGCATGTGAGGTGTTGTCAGGTGATAATTAGCCAATTCCTGGTGTATACCACTAGCACTTACCTTATTTTTTTTTGGTATATATTATTTTGTATAAGTATAGGGCATAGGGCTTATTTCAATGTATGAAATCTGTGGAAAAATCTGGGGAAGATTTGCTTAGCGCAGCACGGCCGGGGAGGTGAGAGGACAGGGTAATGGAGGGGAGGTAGGGAGGGGAGTCAGGAATGGGGGAAAATGGCTAAAATGTCAACAATGGATGGGAGTACAGATGAGATTTGGAGTGCTGACTAGTGTTGGACATTGGCAGTACTGATAGATGATACAAGCCACCACTTGAAAGCCCGGGATAATTCAAAATAACACAGAATCACAAAAGTGACGCCCCGCGGTATGATCCATTGCGCTCGAGCGTCACGAAAGTGACGCCCTGCAGTTAAGGGGTTAAATAAATAGCCCCTGCATCACAAAGCAAGGCGAGTTCTAGTGTTTGATTGGAGGAACATTCATATTATCAACATATGTGTTTTCTTTGAAGCACTGGGGAATCCAAGGCCTCTTAATCCCTTCACTCTCCTCTGCCTGTCTGCCTCCACCCCATTTCTCCAAAACACAGGCACCCAGCACTCTCCCTCTCGCTTCTGTTAAGAAATGAATGCTTAGAATTTGTTCACTTATTGTGTTTGCGTGTTCACACCTAGAGGAAGTCGGGGAGTGAAACCAAATAAACACTCTTATGTCACTTGCCTGCCTTGTAAAATCGGAGAATTATATTTTTTCAAACAACGTGATGTGATATGTGCGGTATGTTATAAGAGTCAAATCTTCAAAGAAGATATGACTGCTGCTATATCCATCAGTACAAGGATGGACCACTACAACAGGCCACAATAGTGCATAATTAACTTTGGTTCAAATTTTGTCATACGAATATCGCTCAACCTGGATAACCTTCAGTGATTTCAGTCATACGAGTCATCAGTTATTCTGAATTATGTTCTCTGAGTCGAGCCCTCAAACACACATTTGAGTTTCTGCTCGCCCTGTCTTGCTCCACTCTGACCCTCCAAAATGCCTCATTGGACGCATTGAAAAACGTGTGGTTCCAATTCGAACCAAGAGAATGACACTAAGAAAATCGCCTTTTTGCAATTTAACACTTCGCAAATTTTTAGCAACTACTGTACACAACCAAATTTGCCTTAAAACGTTACACCTGTTAGAGCCGTTTAGGGAGTTCTACATGCATCCCCCTCCATATCCATAGAGGACAGACTGATAGACAAACAGACAAACACTCTCATACATAAACATTTTTTTTTTTTCAAAACGTTTTTCTATAGGTAAGAAGTGATTTTTTTTTTAACATGAGAAGATAGAAGTAGTTTAAGTAAATCCACTCACTGTGGGGGACCCTTTACATATATAGAAAAAAAATTCATCTGGTGATGGACTGAGTGAAACGATAAACACGTGGTTGGTCTGAGGGGGTTGCCTAATGACATGTAGTACACCCTAAGGAGCAACATTAGTATAAGCTAAATCATTTTCATTTTAACGATGTAACTTTGACATCGATCTGTTTTGAATATTGAATTGTAATAACAGATTAGCACTCACATATGGCAGTAGTCATGATGAAGTGCTGTGGAAAAGATGTAGAGCCTTGTGATGCTACTGAGTTACGTGAAAAAAAAAAAAAAAGCTGATTAAGGTGAAAGAAGCATAATGCTACCACGTCCATCACGCAAGTTGGAAAATATGTTTTGTGATAACATTTGGTAGGAGAATCCGAAACACCCAATTTCAAAGCTAAGTTTAATGATGTTTGGTATAAAAGCACCATATGTTGATATAAACTCTGAAAGTGTTGCTGGAGAAGGACACCTTTATGTGGAGGCATCGAGACAAGCAGCTGATTCCATAGCCTGGTTACATAAAAGTTCCTCAGTCACAGGAGAGAAGCATTGACGAGGTGGTGCCATTGCTGTAGGTGGAGAGAAGCAGATCCAACTCCTGCTTGGGAGCCAACCTTCATCACTCTACCCTTCAAGATACAAGGCACCGTCTCCCTCATGAGGGCGGTTGTCAATATACCGTTTTTTTCCACACAGGGCTAAAGGGCTTTTGGTGGCTAATATCCTCCTCCTCACACTTCCCTAAAACACTGAGAGCAATCCGAGGCCCTAAACAATACAACACTAAATAAACACATGGATCTATTTGATTTAATTCTTGAAGAGAATGGATCAACACCACATGAACTACATGCATAAATGCTAAACAAAGACCACTGTACAGTACATGGCTTTATGGCAGGTGCAACACGTGACAGCCAACTTGGTAGAGAGATGGTATGCAGTCCTGATGATTGCTACTCCGATTTTCGGCTGAAACAAACGGTATAAGCATTTAAATTTCCTTAATCCGCGAACGTCGAGCAATACTTAACGAAGTCGTCACCTCACTATGGGCAGTTTTTCAGACACTGTAGAAAATTGCTTGTTTTCAAACCTTAATATCTCGGAAACTACTGGATAGCACTTAGGGAAACGAATTAATGACCATTTTATTCATCAACTCTTCCTCTAGCGAATGAAAGTACCCCCATGTCTGTAGATCATTGCGATGATGAGTAATGACGTGGGGAAGAGAACTAATTTTGACCACGGAAGTGTGTGAGAGCAGCATGTGTTCGTGCGTCTGCCTGCTGACCCAACTATGACTTTGCACTCATTGTGATAACTTACTCTGCTACTAGATCAACTAGACACTGTTGCATCCACGATCACTGAGCCCTTTTCTAGTATCCTTGGAAGGAGGCTTGGGAGGGTTGGATGATGCAATTGGCTATAGGCAGTGCAGACAGAATCAGACAAAGAGGAACCTGAAGAAAGCATTGAACACCTGGCAAAGGTAAGGGACAGAGTGACAGCCTGTGTCCAGAGTCAGGCATTTAAAAAGAAAAAAAAATCCTGCCACCCCACAAACAGTTCCTCCCAGCCTTCCAACAGCTCCCCAAATCACACAACCGCTACTGCTATAACTCATTCCTTTACACACAAATGGACATATACCACACAAACCCACACTAGATGCATGCCACATCAAAAATGCAGAATTAATATACAGTAATCCCTCCAATATCCGACGTAATAGAGCCATAGGCAGGTCCAGATAGTGGTCCTGTCCGGATATTGGGCCCCAGCTCATGGACTTGTACTTATGGACCCTAACTCAGAGAAACACCTATACAACTCCCTCTGGACATGCATAGCACCTATTTAAGACCCAAATCACACCAATAAGGCACATAAAAGACTGAAAAAATGCAAAAGAAGCATAAATGAGGGTTTTGAGGTAGGTTCATACAATATTCAACATTCTGGGTACTTACAAGTGCCTGGCTCCTGGACTGGTACTTATAGACCCTAACCTAGCCTAACTCAGAAAAACACCTTCCTACTGCACATGCATAGCTCCTAACACCCTATTTACACCAATAAAGGACATTAAAGAGTGAAATGAGGTGTTTGAGGTAAGTATAGTATGGAAAAAAGTGCAGTACGAAACATTCTGCCTACTTACAGCAAGTCCATGGCCATCTCGATGAATAACCGCCTCCTCTCAGACTCTGACAGTAAGAAGGATTTCCTGAAGCACTTGCAGTACACTGTTCATGAAGTCTTGCACTGAACTTAGTCAATCACACTGAGAAGTCCGTTCTCTTCACAGTACGTACTCTTGTCTAACTTATGCTCCATTGTAACTTACTAAGTGTTGCACTCTGCACTTTAACTTTTCCCACTCTTCTAACTATTTTCTAAAGCAAAAACAAACAAGTCTATTTACGTTAAATTTTGTTCCAAAATTGTCTTCTCACAACTGTAAATCCTAAACACAACACACTGTTTTTTTCACTGCACAACACTGTAAATTCCTGTGTGGTCTAGTGGAGAAGTTCTTGCTGTTTAATCGCTGTCAGAGTCCGAGAGTGTCACTGGCAGGTGACCTAGGGGTGTGTGTCGCTGGCTCGTAGTGATAACGTACACATTGCAGACGACTCTGAAGACAGACGCAAACTCAAGTCGAGTGGTGACTCCACCGTGGCTGATGTGCTGGGCTGTGGCTCGGAGCATGAGGGCCTGTCTTGGGGAGGCAACGGAGTGGAGCCAGAGTTGGGCACAGCGGGGGTCACGGGCCTAAAAAATCTGTCAATCATTGATTGACGCAAGGACCGACGATTCTGATGATTGATGATGGGCTGCCTGAAAGCACGCACTTCCTCCACAAGTCCCAAGGGCCCCATCTCCCTGTCACAGTCCGGGTGTTCCAGGTAGTTGAGAACAAACTCTAGGTGTTCCCGGAGTTCGCTCAGCTTGGGGATGGCTGGAGTAGTGTCATGCTGAGAGGAGTCCGCATCATCGTCGTCATCCTCTTTGGAATCTTCAAGCTGGGTACTGACACCTGCAACTGAAGATGTGATCTCGATATCAGACAATGTCTGATACCCAGGATCGCCCTCGTTGTCATCCAACCACTCACGCACATCGTCCACATCAACATCGTCGCCATGCGTATGTAGCCGTGCGTGGAAGTCATCCACGTCAAAACCTAGAAAATCGTACTTCACATCCGTTCTGAGAAACAGACGAGACCAACCATTTTCTAGAGTCTTGACAGGGACTTCCTTCCATGCACTGGCCCAGTTGTAGATTGCAGACTTGATGTTGTAGTGGTGAAGGTTTTCCAAAGTCCGCTGGCCTCGTGTGTCCTGTCCCTCCCTGCGCTCATCCTCGTCCTCGAGAACAACCATCACCTCATCCAGGAACTTCCTTCGGTATAGGCGCTTTGTTGCCACAATCACTCCTTGGTCCATTGGTTGGATGAGAGCAGTCGTATTAGGTGGCAGAAACATGCACCTAATCCGGCCATTCTCAGCCACCAAGTCCTTGTCGCACGGGCGGGCAGGTGCAATGTCGAGGAGAAGGAGGGCCTTTACCTGGTCGTGCGGGATTCCCAGTGTCTTCGTCTGGTAATGTATGACCTCCTTGACGAAGTGGCGGTGGAACCAGTCTTTGAAGATCTGGGCTGTAAACCATGCCTTCAAGGAATGGTACCAGATGACAGGAAGGACATCCATCACCCCACGAAGACACCGAGGCTGCTTTGCACGGCCAGCGATAACGGGCTTAAGCTGATGCATGCCGTTAGCATTGGCACAACACAAAGCAGATATCCGTTGCTTCGAGAGCTTGCGGCCAGGTACATGCTTCTCCGTCTCCTTGGCTAGAGTGTTCGTTGGCAAAGAGCGATAGAATAAACCAGTTTCGTCAGCATTGTAGACTTGACCGAGAGTGAGGCCCTCCCTGTCGATCAAGCCCTTCACCTTGTGCCAAAACTCTTCAACTCCATCCTCGTTAGCGTCCAAAGCTTCGCCATGAGCTTTATGGTTGGTAAGGCCATGCTGTAACTTGAACGCGAAGAGTCAACCATTGGATGCCTTGAAGTCTAGGGCGTCATGAAGCCTGGCGAACTTCTCAGCAGCAGCCTTCAGCTCCGTACCACGTACCATCACACCAGCAGCACATTGCTGTCGATACCAAATCAACGTGGAGCGTTCGATTTCAGTAAACTTGAGAGTAAACATCACCTTCCTCTCCATGTTGCATTTGCTTCTCGACGAGAAGTCAGCTGTGTACTGCATGAGTTTGTCTCAGGATCTCTTGATATCGAACAAAGTAGATCGGGCCAGGTTGAACTTGCGGAGGATGCGGGAAGAAGACCACCCCGCATCTACTTTCTCCAATATCTCCCGTTTCTTCTCCAGAGTCAACACCACTCTCTTCCTCTTCTCAGGCGGTGAGGCCATCATCACACACATTAATAAGAGGCACGAGAGCAGCAGGAGTGCCTGCAGCAGGTAAGGAACCACCACAAAAGCGAGCACGTGGGCAGCCATGATGACGAGCGTGCACTTGCAACCAGAGACAGGTGGAAAGTGGGGGGGATGCAGCAGCACTCTATCGGACGTCGGAGGAATGACGCGGCACGACAAAGCTGTCCCACGCCGCGCGCACCAAGTTCAAATTACGGGTGGGAAAAATTCATTTTTTTTCGAATTTTTTGCGGGTTTCGGACCATTTTGGGAATATTGGATCCTGGGACGATTACGTCCGGTTAGTGGGGATGTTTAGATATTGGGCGTTCGGATATTCGAGGGATTACTTACAACTAAATGTCAGCAGCACCCATAACAAAACCCATAAACTGAAATGCTTCCTCGTGATTACAACGTACACATAGAATTCATAATATATATATATATATATATATATATATATATTGATTACAACGTACACATAGAATTCATAATATATATATATATATATATATATATATATATATATATATATATATATATATATATATAAACTCTACATTAATCAGCATCTTCACATCCACATGGATTGAACTCACGGCCATGGAGGAGGCCTTATCACTTTACAGAACACATCCATCCCCTACAAAAATGCAACACAATTTAAATAATCGATTTTCAATAATCACGTCATAGTAGAAACCATAGTAGAAATAAGTCCAGTCACAGACAAACAACTAACTTTTTAAAAATTTAATAGTGCCCAGACACCTTCCACACCATACGAACTCAAGACAGACTTCAGCTCTCCCCCCGAATTCACACATCTAATTCCAAATTGCTGGGGATTTTGATGCTAAAATCATTGCCTGAAGCAAACACTGTGAATAGAAATGCTGAGGCTTCAAAACTGCAACACAGCTCAACAACATGTACTATCGCAATCCCTAATTTCTTTACCCCCCCTGGCTTGAGGGAAGTCGAAGCAAGGGCTGAAGAAAGGCCAGGCAAGTGGATGAAGTTTGTCTAGCAGTCTGATAATGGTTCATGATGGTGGAATGACTCGCACACAACAAGACCAAGAGTATCACTCACGCCTACCATCAAACCACAGTCATGGAACATGACCGAAAAACTTGTCAAGAAATATAACAGACAAAAGATGAAGGCATTCATGTCACTGAATGCACACTTTAACCCATCCCGTCTCATTGACATACATATGCGCCCAAACGTTTTATCACTGTGACTCCCATTGATGTTTATAAAAACACGCTGCAATTACAAGGTCCATCAATTGGACATTTTTCAAATTTCGCATGTCATTTTTTGTACGTATATGTGGGACACCTTCCTCTACCAGCCAGGCGGGGATAATGCCTTACCCCGTGTGACCTTCCCCCTCCACAGGGCATTGTCTCGGCAACTCACCAGTTACCAGTGACGTGGCCAGTAAAAACTTGTCATGCCACAGTACGAAATTCAAGGCAAAAGTGATTTCCCAGTGGATGACAATGTAGGGGACAAAGTTTACGTGGCACCAGAGGAAGAAACGATCAGAAGTAATGAGGAGGTAATGTCGCCAAGGAAGGTGCGGTATAATGATGTATTAGGTGAGTGAAACAATGCTTATATCGCCTATATTACTGTGTGAAAACCAATATACTCTTATATTACAAATAAATTCGTACCAAATAAATAAATATCTACCTATTCTGAGTGGTTTGGAATACATACCCCTCCCATAGAAAACGTCTTCTCTGGAGCCTGGCTCGAGAGAACACAGTACCAGGTGAGGGTAAGGTCACAAGTACCATGCATTTCTAAGCTCAGGTGAGCACTTTCTCTCTGAATTTTCGATGTTTCTGATAAAAAAGCGGAGGTTATAGCCAAAAAGAATCGAAAATCTGCCAGGATTGTTGGGGGGGGGGGTTCACTGGCGAAAAATCTGCCAGAAAGCTGTGCGCTAAATACTTCTCGGTTTCCCATGCATTATGTGAACATGGTTCCTCGCTGAAATATCCTTCTCGAAGTAGCTTTCTAGTATGTGAGCATTAAAACAATGAAGCAACCAATTGAAGTTATACTGGGGATATATCATTTTGCAGATATCAGTAACTCCAATCTTTCCAGCAGAACGACAGATATCACTGTCAAGTAAGCTAAGAAGTGTACAGGCACTAGATCTAATGGCATCAGCGATCAACACCTGAAACATTTAGGGCAACATGGCATCCAGTCCCTCACCAAATCAACAGCTACTTCTACGTACATTGTAGCTGTTCCACTATTTGGAAACATGAAACAATAATCGTTATTCTTACACCAAACAAGGACTCAATAAACTCTTCTTTGCATACCACACAAAACTAATCTACACACCATTCAAAATAAATGAATGCCTACAGCATAACAAGTCACACATCATGTCCTTCCAGCCCCTTACCACAACTTTAGAGCCTTACACTTCAGAAGTCATAATACACGCAAAACTTCCCTAAACAGTTCTAGTGCTCCATTCTTTCACCCACACTTTTCAGTCTGTATATGCATGATATTCCTTCACCCTAACTGCTAATGAACATTGCCTGATATTAAGACAGCATTACCCTAGCTACCAAATACAGCATCACAGACACAGCCTGCACACTGCTACAATATTACTTCATCACACTTCACAGGTTCAGAGCAAGATGATGATCACTCCACCCTAATCAGCCACTACACTCGTCACCAGCAACAATTGTGACACTCTTAACATCTCACCCAATGATGTATCTGTCTCACACTCCCTCCAGTAAGATCCTTGGAGTGACATATGACACCGGATTCCTCTTAAAGGACCACACATAGTACGAGTCATCGAGTGGCGGTGTTCCCCGGAATCAGTGCAAAGAGCAACTACAAGGACAGACTTTAGGCAACAACAACAACAACAACAAACACTCCCCCTATTTAACAAAAACTATTCATAGATCATTGATACCCCATGCCTCCGTGGTATGGGCCCCCATCCAATCTAGCATCCAATAGAATACTATGCAGACCACTCAGAACAACGCTCTGGACATCGCCACTGACTGCACCCATACCACTCACATACCCCACTTATACTTTAAACACAAACTCCTTTCTGTTAGAGAATACACTGAAAAGAAAGGCATGCAGTTCTATGCAGCAGTCTGTATTAAAACCACTTTAACATTACCAAACGCTCTTTATCAGCCCATTAGACACTCCAGTGCTATACCCCATTCACTTAAGTTAGTCACGAGGAGCTCAGAAATAGTCAGAAGGTTGCTGCTGATTGGCTGATATCATACTCGGCATGGCAAAGGACACTGAGGTGCTCTTGATCAGTTGACTACAGTGTTCTCTGGTGCTTCATTATATTACATACATTGCATTGTAACTGTACCAGTCACTCTCATACAACAAGGCATGAGAAGAGCCGTGAACAATGGATACGAAATGGTAATGATCTCTGTGCCTCCGTCGGTATTAAGAGTGTGGTGAGCGTTAGACCCGTGGTTCATAGTCACACTGACTGCTATTCCACCACTCTCCCACCAGCCCTACCATCCCACTTATACCCCGTTATGTTGGCCAGTCATGGGTGTTCATTCATTCATCCCAAATGACTGAGTTAAATGAATAAACTTTAGAGATGGTAAAGCACCTATAGGCCCATTGCATGCACAGAGGAATACAACACCTTCGTCAGACGGTATACTACAAGTCGCCACCCCTTGTAACTTCCACTCATCATATATATTCTTTAACAGAGCTGACCGACTCCACCTAGACAGACTTACATCAGGACATCACCCAGCCCTCCTCACTTAGTAGCTTCGGATTGGATTGGGCTGACTCACAGGACAGGCCAACAGACCAGAACTCGCACTGCACACCACACGCTACACTAGGTTGCAGACACAGCGTCAACAGTAACGGTAACCTATGGGACAGCACAGTAGGGAAGGTGTTTACCTTTGATCGACAGGCCTGCTGGGCCAGACATGAGAATGATTGGGAAACAATAACAACAATAACAGACATCCCTTAAATCCCTTTCTATTCCCCTGAAAGAAGGATAGTCAATTGTAGGAGGACAGCTTCAGGGTGCAGTTTATCGGGTTCACATTTTAGATGAGCCCGAGGCCACAACGACTCTGTTGATCGTGTAATCTCTATCATTTTACTTCCGTCAACGGCAGATATTTGGTTCTGCCCTAAATGTGCCTGAAGAGCCTGAGCCAGATAAAGAGTATGTATCGAGCCACCACTAGCACCAAATATCGTGCCACCACTAGCACCAAATTCATGTGTCAGTTTAGCTGCTAATTCCACCGGATCCACCAATTTTGTGTAGCCGTTATATGGAATAGCACAGCTGACTACATATTATGTGTTCTGCTGTTATAGTATAACTAGACCACCGTGTTGGAGATCGACGACACTGTCTGTAGTACACGTCAGCCACTCGCCGTCACTGCCCGACACCTCCCACCAAAGGTCCTCTGCCACTAGAAGGGGGAAGCTGGTCTGTTATATTAAGTGGTAGCATAAGGTGACAGAAATGAGCAGATTAAATCTCTCTTTATCGGGCACAGAATAATATAACTGCGACCCGAGAGATATGTAAGAGCGATACCACCTCCCTTGGTAACTATATGACTTCTTCTGACGCTGTACGTTCACCGTGCCGAGTTGGGCGCAGTGCTGAGGTCAGCTAAAAGTGAGGTGCCAAGCATTTACATATACTCTGGGCTTATGCAAAAAGTAGGGATAAATGACAACTCTACTAGCACATTATACACCTCTATAGAATGGTATTAAGTACATTCACATATACCAACATATTAAACGGTTCCCCAGGACTTTACACTTACGCACTATTCAGATATCTTTTCACTTCTCCTAACCTTCATTTTATAATTGAAACAGGGTGGCACTTGTGGTCTGCCATCCACCTTCTTCCTATACCACAGCTAACAGCGAAATGATATCTGGTTGTTCATCATTCACACTTCATTACACACTGTTAATTATGACTAAACAGCTTTAAAAATTATTATGTAAAATGTGTGATACTACAACTTCTTATGGAAAAAGATGTTGACACCAGAACATCGCTCGGCCACACCATTGACGTCCTCGTCGACATTGTTGTCCTAACTACCGTGTAGCCTAACCAGAGTGTAGGGTAGCTAACTATTCAGGAACATCCACTTGCAATCCGCGAGTACGGACACGTGGTCTCAGTGGGTTCCTTAATTGGCGCCTTAAATAGTAGCCTAAACCACAAACACAGGACAAGACCACAATAAGTAGAAGACCAACGCCAGGACCAAAATAGGAAGGAGAAAGGTATGAAGGAAGATAGGACAGTACGTAAGGCTCTAAATCGGTCCTGTTCAGGTGGGAGAGGAAGGTAAGCTCCTTTAATACATGAGACAGCCTATTCACATTCAAGGAAGTAACATTGAATGAAGGTAAAAAGGGTCGTAACTGGGATGAGAAGTTCACTGACAAAGCTAGATGATGCTTGTTAGGCAGAACTGCTATCTCTTTACTGTGTAACTCACAAAAATCAGGTGCAACATAGTACCCCTTTACTGTAAGGAATTGATCCTGTGAGGCACAAGTCACAGTTACATCCTCTGTCTCAGGAAAGTAAAAGTACTGTTTCGCATGAATATGAGCATGGAAAACTGACTTCAATTGAATGGGTTGGAAGGTGCAACGTTGCAGAGCAGAGGAAGTATTTGTGTCAAACAAGGCTCTCTTACACTCCTCTACCCTTAATGGTACGAAGACAAAATGGAAAGCAGGACATACATGGAGATCAAGAAATGAGGCCTTACACTTCTCAAATTCATCCACAGTCGTTTCTGCTACATATTTCTTGTCATCTGAGACAACTAGCACCTCTGGACCCTCTTCAATAACAAGAAGTGTATTATTAGCAGTAGCAAAGGGGAAGGAAATGAACCGCCATGCCTGATACGTTACAGCATTCCTCATAGGTACCAATATCAGGATGCCTTCATGGGTCAACTGGGCCTCTAACAATGGGTAATAATATTCCAGTTGACTCAGATCAAAGAGTGGCATAAGTCCATGCTTCCACATAGCTATATCAAGTGCATTTGTTAGTATATTAGTAGGAAGCAATAAAGCATTAACCCTGTTCAAACTTGCATCGATTAAGTTGTCCACCATATTGGCTGCATGCTTCTCCAAAGCAGTGGTTGACTCGTCGAGAGCATGTAAGTACTAAGCGAATATCACCAAGTTAGCTAGGGTTGGTAGGTTAATTTGGATGTTGTTCACAAGCTCTACTACATGGTTGGTAGTCCTAAATATCTCGTTAGCTTTGTTAGTGAACTCATCTAACTGTTTATACACATGCATGATTAATCTATTATTGGCTTTAGCAGCCAGTGTCAAGTCATGCATCTGTCTACCCAATTGCACTACGTTCTTATCTAATGCCGTACCAAAGAGTTGTTGAGACAGGATTCCCAGAAAATCCACAAGTCCTCTCTTAGTACGTGCATGGACATGCTTGGAAAGATCAGAGTGTACATTAGGTAAAGCAACATGCAAGTTAGCGAGCCTGTCGGTGAGCCTGTCTATATGCCTAGTCTGAAGCTCAACAATTCCATGCAAGATTCATTCCAAAGCTTCAGTGTCAGAGTTCGTCAATCGTGGGTTTCGATTAAACATCTTTCCCACTTCCAACAGTTGCTGTCTGAGATTCGACAAGCCTTTGGAGACCTCCTTGACAATATCTGGCGTTTGGAGATAGCCTTCCATTGGATAGTAGATGCATACTGCATCTTCCACTACCACGACTTCTCCAAGTGGGCTCTTCAGTGCTCCTGGCATTAACGCAGTCGTGTCCGTGTCCGACGTCTTTCTACAGGTCCACCCCAAGCAACGCACGAGGAGTATGAGCCACAGCCACATTTTTTTCTGCAAGAGTAGATACTCCCTTAATCACTCTTGTTGTGGGATCGTAGCTTGCTGCGATACTCTTGGTTAGGGAAAGGTACAGACGACGATATAGACTGCGATGAAGACAGAGGGGACAACACATCAGATGATAGGCCTAGCTCTTGACTTACTAGTTTGATCCTATCAGCATGTACTACCTCCTGAGTTCCATTAGCTTCATCCTTTATTCTATAAGTATTTCCACGTACTCGTTCCACAACGGTATATGGTCCGCGGAACTTAGGTCTGAGCTTGGAAATTCTCTCAGGGTTGTGGATCATGACCTTCTGGCCTGCCTGTAACGTCTTTTCTTGACTCCCTTTGTGTTGTTTCGCCATCATCTCCGCTCTTGAGGCTTTTAATCTTTTCTGTACTTCACTGTGTATACGTTGGAATTTCAACAACTGTACCTTTGCGTAGTCTTCTTCGTTGTATATTGGAGTAGGAGTTCCAGCCAACAAATCGTAGGGTAACACTTTCTCTTCTCCATAAAGGATATAATGAGACTTCCCAGTTGATGAATTTTCTGAGGAGTTGATGGTCGCTGCTACATGTGATAACCAGTCTTCCCAGTTATCCTCTTGATTTGAGGTTATTACTGGTCTCAAGACTTCCAGTATCTTCCTGTTTGTCCTCTCCACCAGGCCATTGCTCTTCGGACTGTAAGGCGTTACAAAAACTTGCTTTACTCCATACATATGACAGATTTCTTGTAACACCTGGTTACAAAATTCACTGCCATGCTGAGCAGTACCTTATGTGTAGAGTATAGACAAATCACTGAAGTCACAAAAGCATGCGCCACCTCCTCTGCAGTTTTTGTCTGTAAAGGTGCTACAACAGTGAATCGTGAGAAATGGTCCACTGCCACCAGTACATAACTTGAACCTTGACGACTTCTCGGCAACGCTAAGAGATCAATGGAGACTGTATCCCAGGGTTTTTCCGGTAGAGGATACTCTAAGATGGGAGTCGGAAGTCCCGTCGTTCCTCATATTTCCATGCATTTGACACATTGACTGACGTGGGCTTCTATGTCCTTCCTCATGGTCGGCCAATAGTATTTCTTTCTCGTCTCACGTATGCATCTATCGCGACTGGGATGACCCGCTTGAGGTACGTCATGAACTAACTGTAGCACGGCTTGCTGTAAGGTAGCAGGAACAACCAAATGATATGCAGTGTCCTTCCCTGGGGGTTGCTTATACAAAAGACCCTGTTGAAGATGGAAGTGAGTCATCGGTACTGGGAGTTCAGGTAGACAAGTCTTGTCGCCAGACTCCAAGGCATAGATGACTTGAGACCACATCGCATCCTTACGTTGTTCCGCTTTTACCGTATCTGAGGAATACTCAACAAGAGCAACATCCTCAGCTATGGTAGCAGCAATGTTTCTACTCAGCACGTTGGCTACGACATTTTGACGGCCCGGTAAATATCTGAACTCTGGATCAAACTCCATTACCTTGCCAAACCAACGCGCAACCTTACCGTGCAAGTTCTTTCCTTTAACCGGCCCCGTCCCGTCAACGTATGGGTACGTTGCAACGATTTGCATTTGCCAGTCCTGGAGACGTACCGGTACGTCGTGCAATTGCAATGTGCATAATTTCGACAATTTTCAAAATTAGCACTTGATTTGCGGTACGTTCCCTCACATGACCTTCCCCAACCTGCCACCAGGCGGGGACACTCGGCGACCCCGCGCGACCCGCGCTAGCCCACCACTCGTCCACTCACCTGGTAGCCACGGTCCTGCTCAGACATGGCTAAGAGAGGTCTCTCAGACAGCGAAATTCAAGTCGCCCTGGACACCTTTACCGGCGACAGTGATTCCCCACTGGACGACGAGGATATGGACAAGGATTATGTGCAGCCAGAGGAGGAAGAAACCACCAGCAGTGACGAGGAAGTTCCGTCTCCCAGGAAGCGGCAGTACGTGACTTACCGTGCGGCTAGAGAGGGGCAGAAGGCAAAGAAGGCACGTGCAATATCCTATCCCTATCCCCAGCGTGATTTGGAACCAGAATTCGAGGACAAGGACGAGGATGATGATGATGACGGAGCCGTGGGACGTGCTGCCACGTGGTATGGACATGAGGTAATAACACATCGTGGCCCAGAGCCCACACCACGTCGTATGAGCAGGTATGGGCCTAGCATTTTGTTTGGGGAGCTAGGAAGTCAAGTGGAGGGAGTGGGGAGTGAAAGGGAAAGTCCAAGGAGGATTAGGGAAAGTGAGAGTGACATGAGTGAGTCATTGCTCTCCCTACGTAGTGTGAGGCGGCGTAGTGGATCACGTGGGCCAGTGCGGGTGCGTTCCTTATCACGTGGGGTTGTGAGGGAGGGGGAAGGTGGGGAGGAACCACTCCAAAGCACGTCTTATGCTCCCCAGTATCCCCTAACACGTGGTCGAGCTAGGGTGCGTGAGAGAGCACGTGGTGTTGTCATGGAGGGGGAAGGTGGGGAGTAACCACTCCCCAGCACGTCTTCTGCTCCCCAATATTCCCCTATTTCATCCCCACAGCCCCCTAATGTTCCTCAAGGCCGTAAGGGTAAGGGAAAGGGAAAGGGTAAAGGCAGAGGGAAGAGGAGTGACAGTGGGGAAGCCATCCACACTCCATCTCCCCCACCTCCCCAACCAGGATCTCCTCCCCACCCAGACGAAGGCGGTGATGGGGTTGATGAGGACGAGGGATTTGTGTCGTGGGATTGGGAGGATGGGAGTGATTTTTCTCCCCTCATTCACCCCTTCACTGAGCAGGGGCGATCTGGCTGCATTGCTCCAGGAATTCATCGTAATTCCACCAGGTTGGATTTTTTCCACCTGTTTTTCAGTGAGGCATTTGTTGATCAGATTGTGTACTAAACAAACCTGTTTGCAAGCGCCCAGCACCTAGAGAGTGAAAGATTGGGAACAAGGAGTAGGCATTCTATCATCTATGATTACCTTGTCTCCCTTCCAGAAATGTTCTTATTTTTTGCCCTGGTCCTTTTGATGGGTATTATAAGAAAGAATAGAATTCCTGTTTACTGGACTAGGGACCCTGTTATGTTTACCCCAATATTTGGTCAAGTGATGAGCCGTAATCGGTTTCAACAAATTCTAAGTCGCCTCCATATCTATGATGCTCATGACCCTGCAAATGCAAACAATGATAAAATGAGGCGAATTAGGTTGGTCTTTGATCACCTCAGGCAAACCTTTCGTTCCTCATCCTATCCCTATAGAGACCTCGTCATAGACGAGAGTCTCGTGTTGTGGAGAGGCAATATTTCATTCAGACAGTATATACCTAGCAAAAGGCACCGTTCTGGGTTCAAGATCTTTGTTATGTGCGACTGTAGGACTGGATACGTGCAAGATATAGTCTTGTACACCGGTGCACAGACAGACATAATAGAAGATCGAAGTATTGGACTGTCGGGAGCAGTGGTAAAGACGATGATAGAAGACTACCTTCATTGTGGTCACGTTCTCTACCTCGACAATTGGTACACTAGCCCTCTTCTCGCTCGTTATCTTCACACACATGAAACGGGAGTCTGTGGAACCGTAAAGGTGAACCGGCGTCACATGGCCAAGGCAGGGCGGAAACTTGCAAGGAATGAGGTTGTCTCCTTCAAAGCCAACAACATCCTTGCAACAATATGGAACCACAACAGAGAAGTAAGCCTCTTGTCCACTGTTCACCGCCCCTTGATGCACCGTACTGATTCAGTAGATTACCGTAGCGAGAACAGGCGTCGTGTTTGGAAACCTGAGTGTGTTATGGATTACAATATAAACATGCGCCTCGTGGACCAGTCAGACTCCATGATATCGACGGTAGAGTGTGCCAGGACCACGATGAAGTGGTATAAAAAACTGTTCTTTCACTTGCTAGATATCACTGCTCTGAATTGCCACCACCTTCACGCCATGACAACAGGAGTTCAGGAAACATTTGAAGGGTTTGTGAGGGAGCTCACAAGAGAAATCTTTGCAAAGTATGCTGTTGAAAGGCTCCAGCATCGCACCCGCACTGCCCATATTGCCCAAACTCCCCAGAGAATATCCGGCCGCCATTTCCCCACTCCTATCCCTCCCCAGCCAAACAGACCTAGGCCCCAACGCAGGTGTCACGTGTGCAGTAATTCCCAGGTGAGACTCACGACACAGAGGAAGGACACCCGCTATGAGTGCGTGCAGTGAGACATGGGTCTCTGTATTCACCCATGTTTTAGTGAATATCACACGTTGATGCAATTTTAGTATGGTGTGAATGCGAAAGGACGCAAAAATTATGAGGTAAATGCGACAGACAGACGCTCAGTGAAATTATCAGTCATGTTGATTTCCAAATATTAGTATAAAGTGCATACGAGTAGAACATAAGTGAAAAGATTGTATGTAAGTATATAAATCTGCCCTAAGTTGAAACTTACATAGCGAGGGTTTTATGATGCGATATTCTGTCGCTCAGTGCAATAAATACGGCCCGTAATTATATAATTATTATTATTGGAAATTCTTACGGGTATAATATAAGTTCAAATTATTGTAAGTGATTATATATATTCTAAGTCAAATATTCATAGCGTGTGTATAGAGATGCGATTTCCTGACGCTCAGTTGAATGAATAAGGCACGTATTAGTCAAAATAAAAGTCAGCAAGTGATAAAGTTAATAATTAATATATAAGTGTGTGAGTGAATTAGTATATAAGTGTGTGAGTATTATGTTTGTTGAAACATTCCTTGCGAGGGTATTTTCAGGCGATATTCTCACGCTCACTTGAATAAATAATGCCAGTAAGTATGCACAGTGCATTATAGGGGTGTAAACGTGTGTAATGTAAGTGGGAAATTATAAGTGCAGTGAATAAATAAAGTAGAAGATGAAACACGAGTGTTTGAGATCGTGGTTGCTATGTGAATATGCGCTAGCATATCGCTAAATGCCCTCGTAATGAATGAAAATAATTGAAAACCTTTACAGTGGTGGAGGAAAGGTTCTATGTAAAGGGGAAAATAATTGGAACGTGATAAAACAATTTGGTATGTTGAAATACGAGTCATAGTGAGTGCGCTTACTAAGCTGATGTGCGCTATACTTATGCTGCATGTCATCATAATGAATGAAAACATCTGAAAACACTAACAAACAGTTGTAATTGGTAAAATGTCATTGAAACAGAAGTATACAAGTAGAAAAAATGATAGGTTGACTCATACCAGACACTTAGCATATAGCATGTTACGACTTGGACCAAACTCGCTATGCTTGCGCGATGGTACAATGCTTATTTTTCATATATCTGTGTCTGAAATCCATTATATTGTTACCGTTATTGTTTATTAGTTCAAATTCAATAACTATAGAGGTGTTGTGTGTTGTTTCTCCCATTATTCCTTACCATAGAAAACGTAAACGCATATCCAGCCCATTACAGAACACCATACCTGCCGGGGGGAACCGCACCTGTACGGACCACGTATAGACCGCAGGAACCACTTTCTTTGTGATTTTCCTTCATTTCTCGACCTAAGCAGAAGTTTTAGCAAAAAAAAATTTTTTCCAAAAAGGCTCGGGACTGGGGGATTGTCATAGGTGCGGAAAACCTCGGGACGTGACGGGTTAAATAAGTCGCGTATGGATGCATGGTCAGTTAAAACAATTATCCGGTAGCCAAAGATAATATCCCGGAAATGTCCTAACGCCCACATGACTACTAATATCTCCAAATGTGTCGTCAAATAGTTCTTCTCTGGGGGTCTTAGTGCCCTACTAGCATATGCTATGGTATGTGTCTTGCCTTGCTCATCCTTCTGTTGTAACACCGCTCCCAGACCCAGACCTGAGGCGTCCATGCACAGATAGAAAGGTTAAGTATAATCAGGAAACGCTAATACGGGTGCTTCTGACATGGCTTGTTTGAGCTCGTTGAAGCTTTTCTCTTCCGAGGGTCCCCATTTCCATGCAGCATCCTTCTTAAGTAGCGTCGTTAAAGGTGATGCTATGATGGCATATCTGTGGACAAAACTCCTATAAAAGCCAGTGAGGTCTAGGAACGATCTTATCTGATCCTTGTTCTGTGGTGTAGGAAAATTTAACATTGGCCTTACCTTGTCCGGCACAGTCTTGATGCCATTACCATCAACGAGGTGTCCTAAAAATCTAATACTGGACTTCAAAAATTCACACTTTGACAGCTTGATTTTCAGACCTGCGGATCTCAAGGTTTCCATCACTCGTTTTAACTTGTTAAAATGACTGTTAACATTGTTACTCACGATGATTAGGTCATCTAGATACGCTAAGACGTCATGCCCTAACATCTCGCCGAACAATTGGTTTATCATCCACTGAAATGTTAAAGGAGCATTACTCGGTCCAAAAGGCATCCGGAGAAATTCAAAGTGCCCACGGTGAGTGCTAAAAGCAGTAATGGGACGCGACTCTTCGGTCAGCTCCTCCTGCCAATACCCTGACGCTAGATCCAGACAAGTAAACACAGTATTTCCCTTACCTAATGATTGAAGTAAGTCTCGCAGATGCGGAATCTGGTAACGATCCAGTACTATTACCTTGTTCACTTGCCAAAAATCCACAACAGGTCTCACACCACCGTTGTTCTTAGGCACTAGAAAGAGTGGTGCATTCCAAGGCGAGGAGGAAGGCTGGATAACTTCATCATGAAGCATCCTTTCAACTTTCTCATCCACTGCTTTCCTTTGGCCGTGTGGTAGACGGTATGCGGGCACATAAACTGGATTTGTACCAGGGCACAAACCAATATGATGCTTCACCCTATCCGTCCTACCCAGCGCTCCTCCTGGAAGTGCTACTACGTCAGAAAATTCTTTAAGAAGGGCTAGGAGTCGCGTTTTATGGTCTACAATATCCGTGACCTTCACACATTGCTCCAGCCGTTTTTCCTTAGCCAGATGTACGGGTTCCGACTGAATCGTTGCTTGAGATGTAACTACAGGAGAGATCACCGGCACGTCGTCGACTTCCTTTATGGGGGCACCATAGCACATCAAGTCGCCTATATAACAACCATCTCTGAGCTTAACTGCGCCACCACTCATATTTGCGATGAAGAGGGGCGTCTTCTGGTCTTGGCCAATGCTAGTCAGAGTCGATTCCAGCGACAGTGCCTTATGTTTTACAGTCTCAGATAAGCATGCTACATCAGTTCCCACTGACACGTCAGGTACTCGGACAGGAATTTTACAGACAGTTCGACTGGGTAAGTGGTGATTACCACTCACTATAGCCCTGACTTTCTTCCAGTCCATACCCTCTGCTTCGTGTGCATCGGGGTACTCCCTTGACACTTCACTTGTCCGGGTCACAACTGGTTGAACGGGTCCTGATTGGATGCCAGTTCCAGTTCGTGTTGCTGAGGGATTAAGGCCTACAAACTCTTTCCCATTAAAGGAAATGGAATGTCTTTGAGGGTGTATTACTATGTCATACTCCTCCATGGTTTCAAAGCCTAACAGCCCATCAGCTGGCAGAGGAAAATCCTCAACCACATAAAATGTAGCACGTAACACAGGAGATCGTTTATCTGCCCTCAGAGTCAACGGCACCTGGCTTACAATCTTCATTCTACTCCGTGTCACACCTGTCAACATTACGTCAGGTGCTGATAATGTCCAGTTTGTTAGAGGCATTTCACTTTTAAGTCTTTCCAGCGCTTTACTAGAAATAATGTTTGTACATGACCCTCTATCTACGATCAGGGACACTTGGCCTTTCCCTATGATCCAAGGAATAGATAATAAGTCCACCTTAGTAATAGCTACCACACACACACATCGGTGGATTGCACTATTTAAATAACTTTTGCGCGCGGCCCTGAGCTTCCCCCGAACTAGCTTGGTTTCCTAGTTTCTTCCTCTTTTCAATGACAAAGGGGCAACAGTCCGTTTCATGAGGACAATGCCCATGTATGACACACCATCTTTTCACCTTTGGCTTAACAGCCTTGGTCCTTTGCTGTGGAGAACTAGTAGCTGTATCTCTCCAGCCCGAAGTTTGCAAGGCTTTGCTAGCTTCTGCATAGCATATGCCTGAGTTCGCCAAAGCCTGACTTTCAGTACACTTTGGATGCTGCTGTGCTATATCAGTAGCCAGATTAGTGGGTGCCTTAGGTACAGGTATCTGCCACAAAGGAGGAGGGTTAGTCTGACATTGTACGCCCATATTGTTAGTCATGCCCCAGGTATTTGGATAAGGGCCCTGGGTTTGCATGCCAATATTAGTATTCATGCCCCATTGATTAGGATTCTGGGTTCGCATGCCAATACCATCTGTGTTTATACCCCATGCATTTGAATAAGGAACAGAAAATAAATTCTGTCCAAAACCTTGTGGTGTACTGAAAACATCTGAAGTATAAACAGGTATGTGAGTGGTTGTAGTACTATCAGTAATGACTGGATTTTGCATATCCTGAGTGACCAAAGGTACTGTTGTAGTCTCACCTTCCACAGTGTCCTCACTAGGAATACCCTCATTAGCAAGACTAGTGGCCATTTTGGATCTAACTGATTGCTCTGGGACTGTTGAATAAGTATTACCAGAACGCACATGCAAAGCGTTCAAATCCTCATCCAGTCTTTCAGAAATATCGTCATCACCTTGATCCTCAATATGTCCTTCACTCATTTAATATGTCTCAGCACTTTATTTGATGTATCAACCCACTCATAAAATGTTGAGTCTAGTGGGGTTGGCTGATCTCTATTTCCCTAATTCTACATCCCCACCTTTTCACTGTATCCATCTAACCTTGTCAGTAATATTCCCCTCCCAGTTACAGGAAGAT
The DNA here is from genome assembly GCF_032717465.1 of Coenobita brevimanus. Lineage (NCBI taxonomy): Eukaryota > Metazoa > Arthropoda > Malacostraca > Decapoda > Coenobitidae > Coenobita > Coenobita brevimanus. Next base: position 27,412,687 of record NC_137009.1, read on the forward strand.
AAACTGACATAAAAAAAAAAGGATACTTACGGTAAGTGACAGAAAACGGAACACATATAAAATACAAAGAAGTATGTTTATTTCAAGGGAATTCTGAGAAACCTTTATTTCCACACATTAACTAACTAACGTGTGTTGATTCAAGTGTGTGTGTGTGTGTGGATTACTAATGCATGGACACTAACCTAGATATGAAAGTCCAGGATGATGTTCCACATTCCACGTTCCACACTCCACCAGACTCCTCCAACCATACACGGCAGCCCACTCGCTGTGGGAGTTAGCAAGCGACTGGTTCGCCCTGCATCACGCCAGGCAGGATGCCACAGACGCACCACACACGATCGTGGCACCACACACGCCAGCGCTCGCTCTCCCTCGGCTCGCCTCGGCCGTCCGCGCCTCTGGAGTTGCTAGAAGTCGCTAGTTGACCTACTCCTCACCGCACTGGCTTGATCTCTCCTTATCTCACCTCTCACACACGAGAGCGAGATTCTTGCCAGTTTGCGTTTGAAGATGGAGATATCTCGCACACCACAGGGCGAGATAACTGCCAGTTTGTGCTTAAGATAGGAATCTCGCACTGGCAGAATAATGGGAGGAATTAATATTCACCACTCCAGTTTATCTGCTCCACTTAACTCACGGGTAATTAGTCCCCTTACAACAGTTGAGTAAGATTTTCTGTTTCACCTTCAGGAACGAGCGATTGCAAAGGTTACTGGTTCACAGCATAAATCCCTTTAGCACTTGTATCGTATCCCAGCACTGAGCACCAGTTTAATGTATTGGGCCACCGTTAGCACCAAATATCGTGCCACCGCTAGCACCAAATATCGTGCCACCGCTAGCACCAGATTCTGTGTCAGTTTAGCTGCTAATTCCACCGGATCCACCAATTTTGTGTAGCCGTTATATGGAATAGCACAGCTGACTACATATTATGTGTTCTGCTGTTATAGTATAAATAGACCACCATGTTGGAGATCGACGACACTGTCTGTAGTACACGTCAGCCACTCGCTGTCACTGCCCGTCACTTCCCACCAAAGGTCCTCTGCCACTAGAAGGGGGAAGCTGGTCTGTTATATTAAGTGGTAGCGTAAGGTGACAGAAATGAGCAGATTGAATCTCTCTTTATCGGGCACAGAATAATATAACTGCGACCCGAGAGATATGTAAGAGAGATACCACCTCCCTTGGTAACCATATGACTTCTTCTGACGCTGTACGCTCACCGTTCCGAGTTGGGCGCAGTGCTGAGGTCAGCTAAAAGTGAGGTGCCAAGCATTTACATATACTCTGGGCTTATGCAAAAAGTAGGGATAAATGACAACTCTACTAGGACATTATACACCTCTATAGAATGGTATTAAGTACATTCACATATACCAACATAATAAATGGTTCCTCAGGACTTTACACTTACGCACTATTCAGATATCTTTTCACTTCTCCTAACCTTCATTTTATAATTGAAACAGGGTGGCACTTGTGGTCTGCAATCCACCTTCTTTCTATACCACAGCTAACAGCGAAATGATATTTGGTTGTTCATCATTCACACTTCATTAAACACTGTTAATTATGACTTAACAGCTTTAAAAATTATTATGTAAAATATGTGATACTACAACTTCTTATGGAAAAAGATGACACCAGAACAAGTACATTACAAAAGCTCCTAATGACAGTGAAATCAAATCCATCCTACAAGTGAGAGTAGGAAAAGCAGGAGATTATTGTTACCTGGAAAAATTATTTCTACCTTACCTGCTTCAATTCAATGACTTCTTATCTTTTTTGGCTGCCAACACGCGATTTCATTAATCCCAGACGAGGATTTCATAATGTTGAGGGGCATGACATAACCTTCATTAGCACTATCATTTTCAATATAGCATTGGTATTTTTTATGAGCTAACGCCAGACGATTTTATTTGAGTGAATCAATAAATAATTGTATAAATAAATAAATGATCTTATTGTTATTTATATGTATGTTAACAGAGTAATCACTTACAAAACGTATCTGCAATCGCTAAAGGTTCATTTCATAACTGACATGCACTAAGGATATTTTGTTACTTGTCAAAAGTGAGAGCGAGATGCGTAGGTGGATATGATTACAAGCGAAAGCAGCTGGGCTAGCTATGCAAGTTAAGTAATGTACATAGAAAGAAACAGCATGGCGGCGCCACCCTGGCGCCGTCTGCATGCATGTTTATCTACACATTATATTATTTTCCACAGAAGAAGCTACATCTATCTATTGCCAGACGCCTTAATCCCGCAAGAGGTGGCCACAAACAAATCGCCTCCATATCGTCCTGTCCATCGCCATTTCATAGCCCTGCTCCCAGTTCACACACCCTTCTCTCAAATACCTCTCCACTCCATCCCTCCATCTCATCCTTGCACCCCCCCCTCCCTCTCCCCCATCCACTTCACTCACATACACTCTCCTTGTCAGTCTTTCACTCTCTATCCTCTCCACATGGCCAAACCACCTTAATGTGTTTCTCCTAACGCTTCCTAACACATCCACATCCACACCACAACACTCCTTCACTTCCTTATTTGTCAGTCTGTCTCTCCATGTGACTCCACATGCTCCTCTCAAATAACTCATTTCCACTGCTCTCACTCTTGACTTGTGTCCCTCCAACAACGTCCAAGCTTCACTTCCATACGTTAGAGTTGGTATCGCAATACTGTCATATAGTAGCGTTTTCACTTCCATGCTCACTTCCGTTTCTTATCGATGCTTTCAAGGAACCAGCAACCTTTCTTCCCTGCTACACCCTTCCAAGCACTTCACCCTCTAAAATTCCATCCTTACTCATCATGCTACCGAAGTACTTAAACACACTCACATTCTTCATTTCCTCCCCATCCAATCTCACTGTACATTCACTTACTTCACTTTTCTCGAAGATCATAACTTTACTCTTCTCTACATTCACCTTTTGATTCCGTTTCTTACACACTCTCCCAAACTCATCCACCAAGCCTTGCAGCTCCCCTTCGTCTTCACTTAACAACACAGAATCATCTGCAAACAACAGTAGAGGGAGTTTCCAAACACTCCCCTCTCTCAATAGGGCCGCTCCAGCATCCACTGCCCTACCTTGTATCTCTTTTATAACCCATCCATATACAGATTGAACATCCATGGAGCCATGACACATCCTTGTTTCAATCCAACCTTCAAACAGAAAAATTCACTCAGTTCGCTCTTCACACACACTGCAGCCATAGCACCCTCATACATACTCTTCACGGCCTTCAACAACTTCCCATCTGCTCCATATATTCTTAATACTTTCCATAATCCATGTCTACCCACTCTGTCATATACTTTCTCCGAATCCATGAAAGCTACATACAACGTCTTTCCCTTCTCTAGAAACATTTCCACTAGAAATCTAAGAATGAATATCTGATCTGCACAACCTCTTCCCTAAATCTCCCTGTTCTACTCCAACTAATTCCTCTGTTATTTCCCTAACTCTGTCAAAAAGTATCCTACGATATACTTTTCCTATTACACTAACAAGGCAAATGCTCCTTTGATTACCACACGCTTCTTTTTCTCTTTTTCCTTTGTACAGGGGAATAATTATACCTGACTTCCAATCTTCCGGGACTCTACCTTCCTCCCAGGCCAATCTGCACATCTTCCACATCCATTCTATTACAATCTCTCTTCCATGCTTCAGCATTTCACTACATACTTCATCAATTACTGGGGCTTTCCTCATTTTAGCTTTCTTCATTGCATCCACAGCTTCCATCCTACTGATTTCTTCCTCTCTTCTCACCTCCTTCTTTCTCCCAGCCATTCCCATGCCGCTTATACCTGCATTACTTTCATTCTTCTTGTTCAGCAATTCATTAAAGTGTTCTCTCCATCTACTCACTTTTTCTCCCTTCTCCACTAGTAATCTACCATTTTTATCTTTCACTTCCTGACTAACTTCTTTGGCTCCCTGTCTAACTCTCTTTACCTCTTTCTAGAACATTTTCTTACATTCCCTTCACTTTACACTCACTTTCCTTCCAAATTCCTCATTCACTCTCCTCTTTCTCTTACTAATCTTTTCACCTCTCTCTTCCTCTCTATGCATAACACTCTCTTCTGTCTCTCAGCTTCTTCGCCACCCCTGTTTCTCCTCCACTCACTATATGCTTTCTTCTTTTGTGCCACAGCCTCTCTCACCTCTTCAGTCCACCACGCTGTTCCCCGCATCCCCTTTCGTCTTCTCTTCACTCCACCACGCTGTTCCCCGCATCCCCTTTCGTCTTCTCTTCACTCCACCATGCTGTTCCCCGCATCCCCTTTCGTCTTCTCTTCACTCCACACACCACCTCACATGCTGCACAGATTTCTTTTGCGAAATCTTGCACACATCTTCCACGTCCCCCATCTGCTCCAATTTATATTTACCCAATCGCTCCTCCACTTCCCTCTTACACTCTGCCTTTTTTCCATCCTCTTGTAACTTTTCCACCCTCCTTGTAAGAACTATTTCTTCTTGTCCTTCCCTTCTTCTGTTTCACCAATTTGTATGGAGTTTGATTCTGACCACCACCAAGTGGTGGTCCCAAAGTCCACCTCCCAAACCTTTATATACTCTTGCATCCATCACACATCTTCTGATCCTTTCATCCACACACACATAATCAATCACTGCCTTCCGTTCATTCCGTTCACCATCCCCCCTTCTGATCACTCACCACGTGTACCTATGGATCATTTTGTGCCTGAAGAAGGTATTAGCTATCACCAACCCTCTCACGGCACAAATATCCACTAAAGCAATGCCATCCTCATCCATCTCTGTAGGCACACCCCACTCTCCAACTATTCCATCCACCTCCACATTCCCTACTTTTCCATTCATATCTCCAACCAAAAACACATACTCTGAGGATATTTTGTTATTGATTAAAAGTGAGAGCTACATGCATAGATGGATGAGCGTCGAGTAAAACTGAAAGCGGAGTATTAGTTACGGTACTCAGTTTACTTTTTTTTTTTTTTTTTTTTGAGAGAGACAATGAATGGGGGAAGGAAAAACAAAGGAAATAAAAAAAAGTCCATGTGCCTAAAGGCATACTCTATTCATAAAATATTTATAACAACTGGATTTAAATAAAAGTGGATTATATGTTTGTGGGAAGCAACTCCTAGGATGTGAATTCCAGAGTGTAGTAGTTCTGGGGATAAATGAATTTTGATAAGCAGAGGTTCTGCATTGCGGGGAAGAGAGTGTGAGTTCATGGAAGTCCCCAGCTGCTCAAGTATTTCGGGAGAAAATGTGAAGGGAGGCACAATTGAAGGAAGTTTGACAGAGTACTTACGATAAAAATATCGGTAAATCATATTAAAGATGTAACATCTCTATGTACTGATAATGGAGGAAGATGCTGCGTAATGGCAGAATTATTG